>NW_006408537.1:27926545-27946286 GCF_000296735.1 Chrysochloris asiatica
TTTCAATAACCTCATATGGATGCGAAAGCTGGACATTGAATGAGGAAGACCGTAGAAGAATTGATGCCTTTGAATTAAGGTGTTGGAGGAGAATACTAAAAGTGCCATGGGCTGCCAAAAGAACCAATAGATCTGTTTTGGAAGACGTGCAGCCAGAGTGCGCCTTAGAGGGCAAGATGGCCAAACTTCGTCTCTCATACTTTGGACATACTGTCAGAATGGACCAGTCGCTGGAGAAGGACATCATATTTGGTAAGATCGAGGGTCAAAGCAAAAGAGGAAGAACCCCAACGAGATGGATTGGCCAGGTGGCATCATCGATGGACTCAAGTGTGGCAACAGTAGTGAGGTTGGCCCAGGATCGGACATTGTTTCGTTCTGTTGTGCATGAAGTCGCTATGAGTTGGTGCCGACTCGATGGCACCTAACAACAACAAAGTTGTATTACAGAGTCCTTGTGTGGCTCTGTGGATTAATGCACCAGACTGCAAAGCCGTTTGAACTGCAAGGTCGGTGGTTCAAGTCACCAGCTGCTCCTTGGGAATCCTATACAGGGTCGTTATTGGTCGGAATCATCTCGACAGCACTTGACAACAACAATAAAAATTGTGTTAACTGCCCTTCTTTGTAGGTATATAGTCATTATCCCATCATAGACAGCTTTATATTTCAAGGTAGGTAGATCTTTAAATATTCTTTTTGATGGTGAATATGATGCCATTCCTCTTTGGCTTGTTATTCCTGTAAACCCTATGATTGTCCAATTTAAAATGGCCTGTACCTGTCTATTTCAACTCACTTATCCCCAAGATATTGATTGATCTTCATACATTTCATTTAATTTTTGACAACTTCCAATTCCCTTAGATTCATACTTTGTGCATTCCATGTCCAAATTTTTAAGGGCATGTGCAGCTATTTCGTCTCATTTTGAGTCATTCTTCATCAGCCAATGAAGTTCCCCAAATCTCTGTTCCTTTCACATCATTGAGGCTGACTCAACTTTGAGGAAGTAGCTCTTCCTCACTTGAATTTTGAGTACTTCCCAACCTTAAGGCTCACTTTCTGGCACCATATCTGTCAATGTTTTGCTGCTATTCATATGGTTTTCAGAGGCTAATTCCTCAGAAACAGATGATCTATTTCTTCCTCCTTCTCTGTTCTTAGTTTGTAAACTTTGTTGGAACTTGTTCACCATGGGTGACTCTGCTGGTATCTGAAATACCAGTAGCATAGCTTATAGCATCATAGCAACATGCAAGGTACCACAGTATGAGAAATTGACAGAAAGTGTGGGGTATAGTCAACACAAAAGTGTAGTCATTAAATTATGCTATTTATACAAAATTAAATTAAAATTCTGAAGGCTTAGTTCAATGTTAAAAAAATTTTTTTATAGTAAAATTTATTAATGAATTTAAACTGGTATAAACTTTATTCTTTTGTGCAAATCTAGTACGTTTGGGCTTTCTTAGGTTCTGGTACCCAAAGTGCTTATTTCTAAGGACATTTTAAATTTGGGACAGAGTCAGTCTGATAGGCATCTTTTTGATTTTGTTATCAACATCTTCTGATATAATTGATTGGGCACATAAGGTTTTGCTTAATTCAGACTATCCAAGGAACTTCCTTTACTGAATTCCTCCAGGATTTCAACTTTACATATTTGAACTACAAGGCAGTTTAGGAATGGAGTTTTAACTCCTGTTGTTACCAGTTTTTTGAGGTTCCCTTCTCATATAAAACCTAGAATAATTTCACTAATGCTTTCCAACTAAAGTTCAAGGTGAACTTTAGATTCAGTGGAAAATGATTCAGGCAAAACCACCGACTTTGCAGTTCTAACGACTTTTCTGTCTGACGAATTGCCCACAGTGCCACATTACAAATTGCTGTTGTTGTTGTTGTGTGCTGTACAGTTGGTTCCGATTCATAGCGACCCTGCACAGGGTTTCCAAGGCTGTAAATCTTTCTGGGAGCAGAAAGTCTCATCTTTTCCCCATGGAACAGCTGGTAGTTTCGAACTGCTGACAAAGAGATTAGCAGCCAGATTCATAGCCACTATGCAACAGAAATTGTGTGGATCATGACAAGCTATGGACAACATTGAGAAGTATGAGTATTCCAGAACACTTAATTGTACTTCTAAGAAATCTGTACCTAGACCAAAAAGCAGTTGTTCGAACAGAACATGGGAACACTGAATGTTTTAAAATTGGGAAAGGTGTGAGACAGGGTTGCATTCTTTCACCATATTTATTCAACCTGTATGTTGAGCAAATAATACGAGAAGCTGGGTTCTATGAAGAAAAACGTGGCATCAGGATTGGAGGAAGAATCATTAACAACTGCGATAAGCAGATGATACAACCTTGCTTGCTGAAAGTGAAGAGGACTTGAAACATTTACTTATGAAGATCAAAGAGCACAGCCTTCGATATGGATTACATCTCAATGTCAAAAAAACAAAAATCCTCACCACTGGACCAATAAACAACAGTCTTATCAATGGAGAAAAGATTGAAGTTGTCAAGGACTTCATTCTACTTGGATCAACTATCAACACTCGCGGAAGCAGCAGTCAGGAGATCAGATGACGTATTGCACTGGGCAAATCTGCTGCACAGGAACTTTTTAAAGTATTGAAGGGTAGAGATGTCAGCTTGAGGACTAAGGTGCGCCTGACCCAGGCCATTGTGTTTTCAATAGCCTCATATGAATGCGAAAGCTGGACAGTGAATAAGGAAGATCGTAGAAGAATTGATGCCTTTGAGTTGTGGTGTTGGAGGAGAATACTGAAAGTGCCATGGACTGCCAAAAGAAGCAATAGATCTTTTTTTGCAAGAAGTGAAGCCAGAGTGCTCCTTGGAGGCCAGGATGGCTAAGCTTTGTCTCTCATACTTTGGACATATTGTCCGGAGGAAACAGTCGTTGGAGAAGAATGTCATGCTGGGTAAGGTGGAGGGTCAGAGAAAAAGAGGAAGACCTCTGTGAGATGGATTGGCCAGGTGGCATTATTGATGGACTCAAGTGTGGCAGCGGTAGTGAGGTTGGCCCAGGTTCGGACATTGTTTCGTTCTGCTGTGCATGGGGTCACTATGAGTTGGTTCCGACTTGATGGCACCTGACAACAACAACAAAAATGCAACTTTATTTATTAAAGAAATTTATTCTTTTACAGTTATGTAGTTGGAAGTCAGAAATCAGGGTGTTGGTCAAGTTAATGCCTTCTGAGGGCTCTGAGGGCTCTGAGGGAGAATGTTTTATGCCTCTCTCCTAGCTGCTGGTGATGACTGGCAAATTTTGACATATTTTGACCTTGCAGTTCAAATGACTTTACAGTCTGATGAATTAGCCCACAGAAGTTGCCTTCATAGAAAAGATCCAGTCAAAACAGAAGCGATCTTCTAGACCAGTTAAAATCAAGACAGAAAAGCAACTCAGAAGGTTATTGTTGTTAAGCGCCATCGAATTGGTTGTGACTCATAGTGACCCTGTATAGGGTTTCCAAGGAGTGGCTGCTGACCTTGTGGTTCAAACTGACTTTGCAGTTCATCACATTAACTCACAGTGCTACACCAGGAATCCCAGAAGGTTAAAGTCACTGTTTTTTTGGGATACCAAAGGGACCATCTTGATATAAACATTCTTGAAGCATACAGGACAATCATGGAGGCTTATTAAGAAGAATTTCAAAGGAAATAAAAAACTGCATTTGTGAGAAAAATTTCAGGAAAGTTGCATTCTTTGACAATAAGAAGGGCTTTTCTATGAGAATTTCATTGGGAATCCTAATTCCATCCATTGTACAGCCCTGATCTTGGCCCTTCAAACTTCTTTTTGTTCCCCAAGCTCAAGGAACATTTAAATGGAACACGATTTGAGTTCCTCAAGGATGCCAAAGTTGTCATTTTGATGTGGTGGTAATCAAAGAACACAGAAGCTTCAGGAAAAGGATGTTGTTGTTTTTGTTAAATGCCATGGAGTCAGTTCCAACTCATAAGCAACCCTATCTAGGGTTCCCAAGGAGCAGCTGGTGAGTTTGAACCACTGACCTTGCCATTCAAACCGATCTTGCAATTGGAAACACAGCCTTCAAAAGTACAGAGACCTACATGGAGGATATTTCAAGAAACATAAGTTTACTTTTTTTATTTTAATAAAGGTTTCTATGATTTTGTAATATTATTTTTTTATTTAGCCTTGTATTTATATCAGCACATTCACAGGTACCTGGAATTAGGACTTGAACATATCATTTTGGGGGATACAAATCAAATCATAAGAGTTTTAGGGGAGGGTAAGAGTGGAAGCAGGGAGACCACTGGTGACTTTTAGCTGGATGGAGTTGAAGAGAAATGATTGCATTTTCCTTACTGCAAAACAAAATTAGAACAAAAACACACACTCCTTTGTAGATGGGAGGAGTGTTTGAGTGAATTTATGAGTTCGTTGTTGTTGTTTGTATATACAAACTCTAGAAGCTTGAATCTTTTCTTCGTTCTGATAGTCTATGAAAGACAGAATTATTTTATTCTCAGATGAGAGCAGGATGCTTAAAAACTTGTTTAAGGGAGCATATTTTCACAGCATTGTTCTATTGAAATATTTGTTAATGATCTAGTTTAGAAAACTTTTATTTAGCCAATTGACCAGGGTTTACTTTATATGTATCTCACCTTTGCAGATCTACTTTCCTTCTGAATTCTTTACTTCTCTGTTCTGGCATGCATTTTGTTCTATAGAGTTAGTCACAATAGAAGAACTGCCTCAGGCAGTTTGGAATTACCATAGGGCCAACACAAAGGGGCTTTTTGTTATGCCATGTGCAGGCTTTAATTAGCTAACTGAGTAGTAGGTTCTAGAAAATTTAAATATTTTGGGAGTTTAAACCAGTTTTCTATTTTATCTTTTCAAAACTTGCTTTTATTTTGACCATATTATTCCAGAGATGACCTCTAAAAGACAAAGTCCACTCCCCCCACCCCCCCCAACACCTACTTTTCCATAGTAATTAGTGCCAAGGACTTAATTTCAGTAATTTATATCTGTTGATTGATAGTTTGATTACATTTACTTGATTTTGGAAACTCCTTCACTTTAAAGTGTTACCAAAACAAATATATGACTGGACTTTTAAGTTCAATTAAGAAATTAGAAGGTTATATATTTCATCTTAAAGCAATTTTAGGTATCAGTTTGGTGAGGAAATAAAATGTAGACAACAGTATCCTTTTACAAGATTACAACTGGTCTGATGTCTGTAAGGGTGACTGGAAGTATCCCTGGTGGCACAAAGGTCAAGAGCTTCACTGCTAGCCTAAAGATTCATGATTTGAACCCACCCAGTATCTCTGTGGGAGAAGGACCTGAGGATTTTCTCCCGTAAATATTACAAACAAGAAAACTCTATGGGGCCGTTCTGCTCTGTCACATGTAGTTGCTATCAGTTGGAATCAACTCGACAGCACACAACAACAAGGAAAACCACATGGATAACTGGGTTGGGGGTTAGATGATAAAGGATGGCCCAGGACTTCTCCAGTGTGCTCCCTGATATTCAAGAAAGAGGACCTAATTTAGCCAGGACACTAAGTATTTGCTGTTGAATTGACTTGAACTCTTAGTGACTGTGTATATCAGAGTAGAACTGTGCTCCACAGGTTTTCCAGTGATCACTATTTTTATGATTAGAGATTGTTAAATCTTCCTTTTGAGGAACCTGCATATACACTTGACCCTCCAACCTTTTCGTTAGCGGCTGGGTGCTATAACCATTTGCACTACCCAGGACTCCAGTGGACTATGCTGGGAGTCTTTAATTTGTCATCTTCCAGAACCTAGACCTACTTGGTCATGAGGGAGACCTCAAGTAGTCATGTTGTTGTTGTTAAGTGCTGTTGAGTCGGTTCTGACCCATAGCGACCCTGTACGGGGTTTCCAAGGCTGTAAATCTTTATGGGAGCAGAAAGCCTCATCTTTTTCCCACAGAACAGCTGGTAGCTTTGAACTGCTGACGTTAAGGTTCTCAGCCTGATTCGTAACCACTACGCTACCAGAGCTCCTTAAGTAGTGATGGTGTTGTAGGTTTTGTAGGTAGGCAATCCAGGACTGCTTCAAAAAGCTCTTTGTCGCAGCTCTGCTTCATGAAGTCCTGAAGGACTGAGGCTTCTGCTCTGCCATCCCTAGGCCAGGATCCTTGTCCTCATAGTTCTAAGAACTATGAATTCAAGCTTCAGAATGAAGGAAGGGGTGGAAAGGGGCCAACTGGCTAATACTAGTTGTTTTTTAATGAAAGTTTCTCTAAACTGTTACAGGAATTTATATTTGCATCCATTGATCTTAAAAGTAACATAGTTACTTCTAGCTGCTTGGAAACGTGTGTACTCAGGTTGATATTTGCTCAGATAAAAATTTGATTAGTATGGAAGATGCAAAAATGGGTATTGGAAACAAGTCGTACTCTTGGAATGTTTCCAGGAACCTTATTTAGGTTCTTTAATTGAATACATTATTGAGTCCTGGTGTGGCACTGTGGATTAATGTGCTGGACTGCAAGGTCAGTTGGAACTGCACGGTCAGAGGTTCAAGCTCAGTTTGCAATGCACTGGACTGCAAAGTCAGTTTGAACTGCATGGTCATCGGTTCAGGCTCATCAGCTGCTCCTTTGAAACCCTATAAAATGTTGCTATGCATCGGAACTGATGTGACAGCACTTAACAACAACAATTACAACAACAAACTAAATGCATTACACACACTTTCTCTTCTTCCTAATCTGAATTTGCCATGTCTCATATAAGTAAGTTGCTTTGAGGTTGTGCCTGTTTCAAATCCGTGGTATTTTAATTGCCTTATATGCATGTGAAAGCTGGACAGTGACTAGGGAAGATTGGCAAAGAAATGATGCATTTGAATTATGGATTAGGTTAAAAATATTGAAAGTACCATGGACTACAAGAAGAACAAACAGGTCTGTCTTGGAAGAAATACAGCCAGTAAGCTCCTTGGAGGCAAGGTGGTGTGACTTTATCTTACGTACTAGAACATACCATCAAGAGTTGTTCACCTGGAAAATGATATCGTGCTTGGTAAATTGGAAAGTCAGCATAAAAGATGAAGACCTCCATAAAATGGATTGACACAGAAGTTGTAACAGTGGGCTTAAACAGAACAACTGTGAGGATGGTGCAGGACAAGGCAGTGCTTTCTTCTGTTGAAATAGGATCTTTATGAGTCTGAGCAGACTCAATGGCATCTAACAACAGCACATACTGTTTTATCCTTAGGACAGTTAGAGCCATGTTTTACTATTTCCACTAATTGGGTTAGTTAAAAAATATTAACGTAGTGGATTATGAGCTGAACTGCTAACAACAAGGTCAGCAGTTTGAATCTACCAACTGCTCCTCCAGAGAAAGATTGGGCTTTCTACCCCTGTAAGGATTTATAGCCTCAGAAACCTTATACTGGGTCGCTATGAGTCAGAACCAACTCCATGGCACACAATCACCACCACCAAAATATTATCATCTACATAACCCCCTTTCAATTTGATGTCCTGAAATATACTCCCATGAATGAAAAACTGTGCCTATATTAGGTCATAGATTTCTGACCTAGCATGGTGACAATGGAAATTATTTACTGTATGGTAGGTACTATTACCATGGGAATATTTTCTTATTTAAAAATGAATTTAAGAAGAAACCAAAAATAAAATTGCCCTTAACCGTTTTGTGACCTAACTCAAAAGAAAATCACTACATTGCAGCATGTAGTTTTGTTTTTGTTTTTGTAGAATGCTGTTGAGTGGATTCTGACTCAGAGTGAACCAGTATAGGGTTTCCAACGAGAGGCTGGTGTATTTGAACCACCGACCTTTTGGTTCAAACCCACTTTTTAGGCCTGCACTTATTTTACAGTGCC
The DNA here is from genome assembly GCF_000296735.1 of Chrysochloris asiatica. NCBI lineage: Eukaryota > Metazoa > Chordata > Mammalia > Afrosoricida > Chrysochloridae > Chrysochloris > Chrysochloris asiatica. Next base: position 27,934,475 of record NW_006408537.1, read on the forward strand.
ACACAAGGACACAAACTTTAAAATAACTGTCTTCATAAAGGCATGGATAGTCTAGAAATATGAAAATGGTAGATTTTAAGAAATATCCTAAAATGTGTGTAAAAATGTATAGGTAAATGAAAGAATATTTAATATTATCTTTTATTATACTATAAAATTATGTGGATGTGGTCTCTATAAAACGTCTAAATTTAGTTTTTTATTGATGATTAATTTTGTGGGGCGAAGTAAGTAGTGATGGTAAGGTTCTTGGTTTCTAAGCTTTTTTCTTCAGCTTCATATTATCTCTAAATCCAAATAAAGTTACCATCTGCCTCACAAAATATTGAGAGACATCTGATTAGTGTTCATAAAAACGCCTTTGAATTAAGAACATTTTTCCCCTCGTTTTTACAAGTGCTGAGTTCTCAGTATAGCTCTCCTCTTCTCTTACTTTATTCTTGGTGTGTTTTTGTTTTCTTTCAGCAATGTGTACAGCACATTCTTGTTTGCACTAAAAAGATGTCATATGGATTGTTTTGACTGTTTCCATGACATGTAAACGGGCTAGGATTTAAAAAAAAAACGTTCCGGGCCCTAAAACAAACCATATTTATTTACACATCTAGGTAACTAGACCTCCCCTTAAACTTTATTGTTATTCTTTTTCTAGCTGAAAAGAAAACATTTTTGTATTTTATAGAGATTGGCAAAATGCCTGATAGCTTTCTGACCTCTTGCTAAACATCACTGTGGACATTTACCGGCTTTATAGCTATTAATAGTGCTCTTGGACAAGGTCTACCACAAGCCAGCTTATCCCCTATTGAACAGAATTTCTATTGGGTAGTGAGTATTGGCCAATGGGAAGTCCTGGTATGGTGTTGTAGGATAAGCAATGGACTACTATCCAGAAGGTTGGTGGTTCAAACACACTAGCCATATCGCAGAAACTCTATACAGGGTCCCTGTGAATCAGAACTGACTGGATGGCACTTAACAACAACAACAACATTATCCAATAGAGGAGGCCTGATGGCACAGTGGTTAAGTGCTCAGCTGCTATGTGAAAAATTGGTGGTTCAAACCACAGAAAGATGTGACAGTCTGCTTCTGAAAAGATTTACAGCTTTGGAAAACTTATGGGACAGTTCTACTTTGTCCCATAGGGCCACAATGAGTTGGAATTCAACTCAACAACATGGGATTTAGTTTTGCTTTTGGTTTTATTGGCCAGTGTGGCTAGAACCTAATCAGGGGGTAGAAGGATCTTTACATTTCCACATAGCAAAATTCCTTGAGAGCTGTGCTATCTGTTAGGAACAGCAGGAAGAGATAAATATAGGTAGATTCCATCTAAAATTAGTCTCTCAATAGATGATTTTGTCACACTGGCTTGTCAGAGCTTCATAAAAATGGAAGTCATTTGTGTAGAGGTAGTAAATAGAAGCTCTGGTAGTGTAGTGGTTACAAGTTGGGTTGCTAACCTTAAGGTTAGCAGTTCAAAACTACCAGCAGTTCCATGGGAGAAAGATGAGGCTTTCTGCTCCTATAAAGATTTACAGTCTCAGGAACCCTGTGCAGGGTTGCTATGAGTCAGAGCTAACTCCACAGCACACCACCACCACGAATAAATAGGTGATTCTTTCTAAAGAAGATGTCAGTTCAAGTATCTCAGAGAAACATTGGAGAAGAGAAAACACAGCAGTCAGCTAAGTCAAGGATGATAATGACTGAGACAAGGCATGGTGGTTAGTGATTAAGAGAACAGTTTCAACAGACTGTAGGGAAAATCGTCTGATTTTCAGATGACAAAGAAACAAGTGAATGGTGAGAATGCAAGCAGCAGTACAAACAGTCCCTTTGAGAAGTTTTTAGCTGAAGAGGAAGGAGTGGGAACAGGGCTACCTAGGGGGTTGAAACTTATTCCAGGCTAGGAAGTGTTTTGGTAGCTTTGTGGGCAGAAGCAGAAGGAGACATTAAGGCTACAGGAGAACTGAACAAGATTAAGGGGAGTCTGGTCTGTGTAGTGGAAAAAGCACAGGTTTGAAGTCCCCACAATGTTTGCTAGAATCTTATAAAAATATGACATTGACCATCAATCTTGCTAAGTCAGTTTCTTCAGCTGTCAAATGAAAAAAAATCAAAACAAAGCCAAAAACATAGTCCAATAGACAGACCCGTTCTATAAAAGGGAAATGAGGAGAGATGACAGGAGAGATCTGGAAGAGATCTTAGAGGGCTTCTAATGGCAGCACATTTATTTTACAAATGAAGAAACGAGACCCAGAGAAATAAAATGACTCGCATATAGTTGTGCAGCTAACTTTGACAACTGAGTTTGCACCCACTGTGCTGGACTGAAAAGTTAGTTGGAACCACAAGGTCAGCATTTCAAACTTACCAGCAGCTCCTCGGAATGCCTATACAGGGTCACTATGGGTTGGAATTGACTCTATGGCACTTAACAAAAACAACATTCTGATGAGACAGTCTAATGCACTAGACTGCAAGGTCAGTTTGAACTGCAAGGTTGGCTCCTTGGAAACCCAACACAGGGTAACTATTAGAACTGACTCAACCGAACTCAACAACAACAATTTCTGATTCTTAGTCCTATTCTGCTATAGTGTGACAATGAGGAGAGTCTTACAAGACAAATGTTAGTAGTAAAATTCTATGTTTGGCTTAGAAATGAAACTGCATGTATATAGGTACATTAGGAAAACTAGCTTGATCCAGTTTATATCAGAAAGACTTAGGAGATTTTAGTTCCACAAGCAAAATATGGAATCCTGGTGAGGGAATGGAGGATAAGCACTAGGCTGCTTACTGGAAGGTTAGTGGTTCAAACTCATCAGCTTCTCCTTGGAAACAACTCGACAGCACTCAACAACAAGAAGAAGAAGCACAATATGAGTCAACAGTGCAACCTATTACTAAAAAGGAGGTCAAATCACATCACAGTTGTTAGCCACTTAATGTGAATCCAGGGAACAGGATTGTTGGTGTGGAGGTTTACTTTGGAGAAGTCTCATGAAAAAAATCACAGTATTTAAAGGATTATAACAATAAAAGTTGAAATACTTGTTCCATGTATTTATTCACAGAGCTCATATCTGGGACCTTGGAAAGGAAGCTTTGGACAAAGCAGATTCTGTCTGAAAATGAGAAAGAATGAACTATTTTAAGTGTTGAGACATGAAATGAACTTCCTGAGAAGTAGTGTTGGTGTGAAGATGGAATGAGCATCTTTCAGTGATCATGAAGAGGACCAGTCTTCTTTCAAAATAAGCTTTACATTTTAGAACAGTTTTAGATTTACAGAAAATCTGCAGAGATAGTAGAGAGAGTCCCAAAATATCTCACACCCAACTTGTCAGAATTCACTTTGAAAGAGTCCGGAATGCAAAGAGTACAAAACGTCTCAGATTGAAAAACAAACAAAAACCAACCTTCTTGTTAATTGGGCTGGGAAGATAGGTACAGATAAACCAGCTGCAAAGTTAGTAGGAGACAATGTTTCCCCCAAGGTCACGCAGCAGCTGTAAATGCCAGAGTGACTCCATCTTTGATTGACTACTATGTTCTTACACTGATGTCCTGGCTTTGCCTTTTCAAATTCTAGAATAGACTGCATGGCAACAGGCTTGATTTAAATTTTTTCAGTTTAATTACTGAGGAGAGATCAGTGGTGGCTCAGTGGTAGAATTCCAGTCTTCCATGCAGGAGACCTTAGCCAGCACATCTCAAACACACAGGCTTGTGTGTTGCAATGAAACTGAACATAATTTTCAGAATAAGAATAGGAAGAAAGGCCTGGTGATCTACTTTGGAAAATCAGCCACTGAAAACTCTCTGGATCACAACAGTTCAATGTTTTCATGCACGGAGTAGCCATGAATTGGAGCTAACTTGACAGCTGACAACAGCATTACTAGGGATGGAGTCCCTGGGCTGTGCAAAGAGTTAATGTTGTCCAATACTAACTGAAAAGTTGTAGGTTTGAGTCCACCCAGTGCACCTTGGAGCTCTGGTAGCGTAGTGGTTACAAATCGGGCTGCGAACCTTAAGGTCAGCGGTTTGAAACTACCAGCAGCTTCGCGGAAGAAAGATGAGGCTTTCTACTCCCGTAAAGATTTACACCCTTGGAAACCCTGTACAGGGTTGCTATGGATCGGACCCGACTCAATGGCACTTAACAACAACAACAGTGCACCTTGGAAGAAAGGCATGATGATAGACTGAAAAATTCAATGGAAAATGCTACGAAGCACATCTCTACACTGACACACATGGGTTCTCCATAAATCAAAATCCACTTGAGCATCTGGTACTGTTGTTGTTGTCAAGTTGGTTCTGACTCATGTTGTTGTTGTTAGGTGCCATCAACTCAACACTGAGTCATAGTGACCCTATGCCCAACAGAACAAAACACTGCCTAGTCCTGGGTCCACCTCACAGTCATTGCTACGTGTGAGCCCATTGCTGCTGTCACTGTGCCAATTCATCTCCTTAGGAGTATCCCTCTTTTTCTCTGATTCTCCACTTTATCAAACATGATATCCTTCTGCTTTATAGTGACCCTGTATTGGGGTTCCAAGGAGCAGCTGGTAGGTTTGAACCACCAACGTTGCAGTTAGCAGTCCAGCGCTTATCCTAAAGTGTCACAGCAGGATACTCAGTTGCTAAACTGATGTTGCCTGTTGCTTCCTAACAGCATGGAATACTTAGTAAGTCTTTTATTTTCCTAATCCCACTCTGGAAACACCAGTTTTCCTTAGACCTTCCTAGAATCCTTCATGGAAACCAAACTTTAGAAAAGATGTTTCCTTACTCCCTCTGTCCAGCAGAATTCTATGGTTGCTTAGGTGGACCCTCAGGTTTACCAATCTGAATGTGTCAGATGTAAGCTTACTTCTGGTGGTCTTTGTATTGTTAATTTTTATTGTTTTATGTAGGTGAAAAGTCTGAAGGCCTCTGTGGTAACTTTGAGAGATTTGAAGGTGGCTTTGTGCATAAATGTGTTAGAATGGCTTGTCTGATAGGAATCTGGGAGCAATAGGGGAGAGCGACATCAAGCCCTCTGTGGTGCCTGCAAGATGCAGTTTAGTGGGGAAAGAAGTTCTGCTATGGTGCCTAAAAATTGTATATACTAGTTTCAGTTTGGTCAATTACCACAATTACCACAATAATAGTAATAGGAGTCCTAGTGTGGCACTGTAAAATAAGTACTGGACTGCAAGGTCAGCTTGAACCACGGGGTCAGCAGTTCAAACTCACCAGTCACTCCTCAGAAACCCTATACTGGGTTCCTATGAGTCAGAACTGACTGGGCAGCATTTAACAACTGAAACAACCACAATAATAGCCTGTTCTGCTTTTGTAAATTCCATCTATTCAGCAAACAATGTACCTGACAGTGTGTCAAGACATTATTTCACTTATCTTAACAATATTCCATTTTTCAGATAAGGAAACTGAGGCATGAGGTGGTCAAGCTACTTCTCCAAATAGTAGGTAGCAGAGTTAGGATATGAACTCCTCAGGACTGTCTGACTCTGGATGTGTGAGATTGTCAGTAGCTTTCAGTATGGTACATTTTATTGTGGACTCCCCCTCTCCTTGGTCTACTACAGTTTATTTCATTTTTAATTGTAGAATAGATCTCCAGTGGAGAGCTCTGATTTCCTTTGGGTATCTAATACAGCCGTGGAGAAGTAAAATGACCTTATGACGACTCGGTGTGACTTTTGCTTTCCACAATCTTTTCTGCTGTCTCTGTGCAGATCAGAGTCATCAAAATAAGTTGACCTAGTATCTTTTTCACTTAAGTTAAGCTAAAATGTATGTTTAACTATATTTTATTATTTATATTACTGCAATTTTAATGAAATCTTTCTGGATCTCCAATACTATTTGGATGGTGGTTCCATTATTCTGACTTTGGATTTGTTTTTTAGTTTCTAGGCATCTAAGCCGCTCCACGGGAGAAAGATGAGGCTTTCTACTCCTGTAAAGATTTACACCCTCAGAAACTCTGTACAGGGTCGCTATGGGTCGGAACCGACTCAACGGCACTTAACGACAACAACAACAAGCTGGGTAGAACTGCTTGAAGCACAGTACAAGTTAGTTCTCAGTGTCAACAGTTGTGATCAGTTGAAATAGTTGTACTGATGTTTGGGCAAAACCCTAAGGGAACCAGAGGATTTTTTTTTTTTTCCCCTTAGCAACATTTCACTGACTTACTGTTACTTCAGTAGGCCTGCCAGTGATTCCGTGATGTCAAGGGAGGCTCACATAGGTACTTTCCCCAAGTGTGTTTCCTAAAGAACGGTAACTGAGGGCAATTGTTTACAAGACATGTGACCACTCAGATGTGGTGTGAGAACACCCCAGCCTCTCATTCAAGTTTGGATTTAGGTCACCTTATTCTTTGCTAAAATGTTTTGCTGATGACCAAGGATCTTTGCTAACTTTGTTCCTCAGTAAAAACTCAGCCTCTGAAAACAGAGGTATCTAAGTGCAAATGGCAGAATATTTCCAGTTGTAAGTAGGGAGTCAGAGGGGGGCAAACTGTAGCAGGGAAGGGATTAAGATGGGGAGTATTTGTTAGCCTTTACATGACAATCTTGGATATTGGCTTCATAGAGGGTATGCAACAGGAAAATGTTTTATTTATTATAAGTGAACTCAGAGCAATAAATGTTTTATAGAGAAAAGCTCCATTCCTGGCAGGAAGTCATACTCCCAGACCTAAAATTTCATTTTCCCCATATCTAACTAACTTATCTGATTAAATTAAAGTGTGTGATTTATAAGGATATTGTTCTATAGACAACATATCCAGCAGAGGAAGAGCAAAAATAAAAAATCAAATATTACCTTTAGAATTAGCAGAATTTAAATATTTAAATAAACATAGAAGAACAATGTGGAGTCAAGTAAAGACAAAATAACAAATAAACAAAATAACACACACAAGAAAAATAAGATTTAAAGTTGTATCTAGGATGGAATCCTGACCTTGCTACTCTCTTTGTTGTTGTTGTTAAGTGCCATGTAGTGAGTTCCAACTAATAGCGACTCTGTATAGGGGTTTCTGAGGAGCAGCTGGTGGGTTTGAACTGCCAACTTTGTGGTTCACAGACCACTGCTGATCCTAGAGTGCCACACCAGAATTCCTACCTTACTACTCTCTTTGTAGTGTTGGGAAATTTATACAACCTCTATGAATATCAGTTTTCTGAAATATAAATGTGAGATAATAATACACAATTTATAAGACTTTTCTTAAGATTAAAGAAAAGAATATAAGTGTGAGATGTGGATTGCTGGTGTGGTACTGTAGGTTAAGTGCTGGACAGATAACTGCAAGGTCAGCTGCACCTCCAAAACCCTATACAGGATTGCTATAAGTCAGAATCAACTCCTTGGCACTAACAACAGCAAAGTAAGGGTTGTATGCAAACCAAATCCAAACTCACTGCCATCAAGTCAGTTCTGAGACTCATCGCAACTCTATAAAGGGTTTCTGAGACTGTAAATCTTTGTGGAAGCAGTCTAGTCTTTTTCCCCTTGGGGAGTGGCTGGTAGGCTTGAACCTCCCTCCTTGTGGTTAGCAGCTCAATGCCTAACCCACTGTGCTACCAGGGCTGTTTTTGCTAAGTGCCATGGAGTCAGTTCCGACTCATACCAACCCTGTATAGGGTTTCCAAGGAGCAGCTAATGGGTTTGAACTGCCGACCTTGTGTTTCACAGTCCAGTGCTGATCCTATAGTGCCACACCAGGGATAGTGAGCAACAAATGATCATTTTAATTATTATGTAGGTCCTACATAGGATGGGACCCCAAGGTCAAAGAATAGATGATGAGAACAGAAAAACTGAATTGCAGAACCAAGTATTGCATTAAGATATAACCTGTTTCATGCTAAAATGAGAGACACAATAGTTTAAACTTTAGATTAATGAAATTTGTCTTGGGGAAAATGAAAGAGGACCATTTTCAGCCCTCGAGTAGGGTGATGGGTTCTGCACCGGCCCTCCACAGAGCAGCCAGTGTTTCTACAGAACTGCTTGGCACAACCCTTTGGCATGAGAGAACACCTGGAGGGATGAGTGGGGAGTTTATTAATGCACCTGGCTTTGGAAACTCATAATTCCCTTTGCAGATATTTTAAGGGTCTGGCAACCAGAAGCTTCTCTTTGGTTAATTAGAAGACTTGCAAGAGCATTCTTAGAATCCAACTATAGGACTTCGAAAATATTTACAATTAGCCAATTTGCCCTCAAACTGAGGACACACAGAGAACCTTAGTTGATAGTAACGATATAATTAAACTTTTTCATAAAAATATCTATGACAGTGCATACCTTGCTCAGGTGGTACATTGGGTCAGCTATAACATGAACCAGATTCACCTGGTGTGGCCATTCTTGTGAGTTTATTTTAATATACTTTGAATTTTCTCCCACTTATATTAAAATACAAATTCTTCCACATTCCTATAAGAAGGCATCTTCCCTGTTTCCAAGCACAGAGATTTAACAGTTGTTTCTAAATAATCCTTAAAATGCATCTCAAATGTCCTTTTTTTCCATTAAACTTTTCCAAGTTATTACAGCCTCACTGATATATTCTTTCTGTGGATCATGTAAGCTAGCTAGCATGGTTACTAATTATTTCATTTTAATTATTTTTTCTTCCCAAATAGTTTGTAAGTCTAAGAATTGGGCCTACAACTCTTACTTTTAAAAATTTTCCCATAGCATCTACCATTGGAAGTGTTCAATAACTAATCATTGAGCTGTTGACACAAATGTTAAAATTAAGAGTTTACTATTTGTTAATTGAATAAGCACAGATTGGTGTGGTGCTGTAGGATCAGCACTAGACTATGAACCAAAAAGTCAGCAGTTCAAACCCACCAGCTACTCTTTGGAAACCCTATGGTGGTGGTTATGTGCTATGGGGTTGGTTCTGACTCATAGCAACTCTATAGAGGGTTTCCGAGGCTGTAAATCTTTATGGGAGTAGAGAGCCTCATCTTTCTCCCATGGAACTGCTGGTAGTTTCGAACTGCTGACCTTGAGGTTAGCAGCCCAACTCATAACCACTACGCTACCAGAGCTCCTTTTGGTCATTATGAGTGGAAACTAATTTGAACGGCACTTAACAATAACAACATGCAAAGAATAACAGGTTTTCTTGAATTCAAATTAATTTGCTTGGATTTAATGAGAATTGATTTTTGATTATTGTTGTTAAGTGCTGTCAAGTTGGTTTCCACTCATTGGGGCCCTGTATAGGGTTTCCAAGGAGTGACTGGTGGATTTGAACCACTGACCTTGCGTTTAGCAGTCCAGTGCTTATCCTACAGTGTCACAAGGTTTTGATTGTTGTTGTTAAGTGCCTTCAAATTGGTTCCAACTCACAGAGACTCTGTATAGGGTTTCCAAGGAGTAGCTGGTGAGTTTGAACTGCCAACCTTGTGGCTCATACCGACCTTGTGGTCCAGTGCTTATCTTATAGGGCCACACAGTGAGGCAGAAAATGATCTTCTGTTTTTCAAAAATCTTTTAAGTCTTCCTAAGATGGTTTATTTTGGAGGGTATATCGGAGCAAGGAGTCCTGGTGTGGCACTGTGGGCTAATGCGCCAGACTGCAAAGCCATTTGAACTGCAATGGCGACGGTCCAAGCTCACCAGCTGCTCCTTGGAAGCCCTGTACAGGGTCGCTATGGGTGGCAATCGACTCCATGGCACTTCACAACAACAATCATAGCATATGATATACCATCTAAAATAAACTATCTTAGGAAGACTTAAAAGATTTTTGAAAAAATAATTTTCTGCCTCACTAAGTGTGGCCCTGTAGGTTAATTTAAGGGATATTATTGTCCTAGTGTGGCGCTGTGGGTTAAGGCTCTAGACTGCAAAGCTGTTTGAACTGCAAGGTCCGGCGGTTCCAGCTCACCAGCTGCTCCTCGGAAACCCTATACAGGGTCGCTATGGGTCAGAACCGACTCCACGGCACTTAACAACAACAACACTGTATTATTTGGGAGCCTGGTGGCCCTGTAGGATAAACACTGGATGGTGAAATTCAAGATTGGTGGTTGGAACCCAACCGTTGTTCAGGAGGAAGATGAGGCTTTCTGTTCCCTCAAAGATTTACATCCTTGGAAGCCCTATGCAGGGTCGCTAAGAATCGTTACCGACTCAATGGTGATTAAGCACAATATTATATTATTCAATGAGTATTTATTGCTAGACTCATTACTTTTAAACAAACATTATGTCCACTAGATGGCGGGCAATTGTAAAGTAAGACCCTGAACTGCTTCTTTTTAAGACTGATTTACAACCAGTCCCCTGGGTTCATGAAGGAGATCAACTCCTAAGTACGTTTTTAAGTTGAATTTGTAGGAACAGGTGCATATGGTTTTTAGTTAGCCTTACTTTAGCTAAAGATAGGAGTCCTGGTGGTGAAATGGGCTAAGCATTGGGCTTCTAATGAAAAGGTCAGTGGTTCAAACCGGCAGGAGAAAGACGAGGCTGTCTCTTCCCATAAAGATTTTGTCTTAAAACCCCTGAAGAATAGTTTTACTCTGTCGCATAGGGTAGTTTATGGATCAGAATTGACTCAATGGCAGTAGATTAGGTCACTGCAAGAAAACAGCTTGGTGACAAAGCGCTGGGCTGCTAAAATCCAAAGGTCGGCAGTTCTAACCTAACACTGACTCTATGGGGAGAGGGTGGCAATCTGCTTCTCTAAAAGATTCGCATCCTTGGAAACCTTGTGTGGTGAGGGGGCGGGGAGTAGAGAATTACACTCAGGCCTGTGAGTCAGAGTCTACTTAATGGCAGAGGGTTTTGTTGGGCTGGATTTAGTGCAAGAAAAGGTGTGAGGCCTTATCCATGAGTTAAAAGCTTCATGTGCAGCAAGTTAAGGTGATTGTGATGAAGAATTTGTTGTAAGCAGAGGTTGGTTCAATCCTTTCAAAGTGAGGGAAAGTTTACATAATATTAATCTGATGTTTATAACCTAAAGACTTACTGTATTTCCACTGAGCTGCATCATTCAACAGGCTTGACCAATAACTCTTTAATTTCTACAAAGTTCAGCATTAGCTTTCCAGAGGTTTTCAAAGTGATCGTAAAACATTCCATAGGTACTATAGCAGTCAAATATTTTCCACCACCAATGACCCTTCATTCCCCTCAATTTTCTTTAATAATAGATGGTGTCCTGCCTATCATGGGAATCAAAATGTACTGCAGTGAGCAGAAATGCAATTGTTAGAGAAATTAGAAATTTCATATATATTACATGTTTATATGAAATCTGCAGTTCAAAATTTGTCTTAGACTTATTTTTAGTTTTTCAAACAATGCAATAAAATAGTGTCTAGGAGTCCTGGTGTGGCACTGTAAGATAAGCACTGGACTGCTAACCACAAGGGTGGCAGTTCAAACCCACCTGCCTCTCCTTGGAAAGCTATACAGAGACCGATTCAATGGCACTAAACAATAACAACACCAAGAATTCTTGTAACTAGCTTACTGGGTAGACATTTGCTTCTTTCAGCATTTTCACTAGTCATGTCTTGTGAATGTTGGAGGCGATTTTAATTGTCAGAGAAATCTGTGCCTCACCTCTCAAAGGGGCCAGAACATGTGATAAAATGTGCGCATCTTGATTGGCCTGGCTGTGCTCCTTCTATCCTGTTGTTGTTGTTGTCAGGTGCCATCAAGTCAGAACCCACTCATAGTGACCCCATGCACAGCAGAACAAAACAATGTCTGATCCTGGGCCAACCTCACT
>NW_006408537.1:27947496-27953231 GCF_000296735.1 Chrysochloris asiatica
CTGGCGTGACACTGTGGGTTAATGTGCTGGACTGCAAGGTCGATTTGAACCACAAGGTTGGCAGTTCAAGCTCACCAGATGCTCCTCAGAAACCCTGTACAGGGTCACTATGAGTCAGAAACAACTCGACAGCAATTAACAACAACAACGAATGAGACTTGAGGTGCATATCATCCAATTAACTTATGATAATCAGATGTATACCTTAGAATTTATATCAACTATAGTAAAAAATTATTGAACAGCTATCATTGTTTATGGGCTGATGACAAGCATTATTACTTGCTGCCTTCAATAGTAGCATCTGTTTCTAGTCTAATTAGTTGAAAATGAAGAGATTAAAGCCAATTCCTTGACAGCAACTAACAACAGCAATCACAACAGTTATGCAAATAATCCTTTTGAAATTTTAGAATTAAGAAATTTGACATAGCTACTAAACTCTCCTTTTCAAACAAATTTAGAATAGCTTGAGGACAGAATTAGCAAAGCATGCATCTCACATCTTTGTGCTTTGTTCCTCAAGACAGCTGAGCAATAAATGAGGAGTGAAGTGCCTAGGGTTGAAGGAGCTGCTTCCAAAGAGGAACAGCTATATTTCACTTTTCTTAGTTGTTAAGGAATTTTTAATGGTTATGAAGAGAGAAAAGCCCCCTCTTAAGAGATGTTGAAAGAACAATAGCTCAGGATTTTTTGAGTCCCCTTGTTAAATAGTCAGCAAACACTTTTTGATTATATTTGTGCTTTAAATGTCCATTTATTCAATGATGTTGTTGTTGTTAAATGCCATCCAGTCAGTTCTGACTCATAGTGACAATGTATAGGGTTTCCAAGGAATTGCTGTTGAGTTTCAACTGCTGACTTTGTGCTTCAAACTGACCTTACGGTCTAGTGGCTATCCTACGGGCGTCCTATTCAAAGATAACTATCTCTAAATTTTCCCTAACTCTCAGAAACCCTACAAGATGACTATGAGTCAGAACCCACTCAATGGCACTTAATAACAACAATAACATAATATAATGCAGAGTAGAGTAAAACAAATGATTACAACTATTACTATATTTGTATACAGACCTACTAAAGTGTCTTTGTCATGTGTCAACTAATGCTTTTGTTTTTGTCAAAAAGACTTAAGTTAGCCTAAAGAATCATAGAGAAAAAATACATTTAATAATACTTAATTGATTACTTTTTTTTTCCTCAAGAAATAGTGGATAATATGTTTTGTTGCAGTCCTAGCATGGCGCTGTGGGCTAATGCACTGGAACACAAAGTCATTTGAACCACAAGGTCGGTGGTTCTAGTTCACCAGCTGCTCCTTGGAAAACCTATACAGGGTAGCTATGCTCAGAAACGACTCGACAGCACTTAACAATAATAACAACAACAATATGTTTTGTTGTTAGGGGCCTTTGAGTGACTTTGATTCACATCAAAGGGCAGAATCCATAAACTGCTTCATTCTGTGACATCTTCACAATAGTTATGTATGAGCCATTGCTGCAGCTACTGTTTCAATTAATTTCATTGGGGCTCCTTCTCTTTTTTCAATGACCTTTTACTTTAGCAAGCATGATGTCACTTTTCAGGGACTGGGTCCTCTTGATAACATGTCCAAAGTACAAGAGACAAAATTTTGCCATCCTTGCTTTTGAGGGGTATTTCTGGTTGTACTTTTCCCAAGACAGATTTATTTGTTCTTCTGGTAGTCCATGTTACTTTCATATTCTACTCTAATACCATAATTCAAATGCATCAATTTTTCTTTTTCAACACAGTAATTCAAGCTCATCAATTTTTGTCTGGTCTTCCTTATTCATTGTCTAGCTTTCACATGTATATGAGGCAATTGAAAATACTATGATTTGGTTCAGGTACACCTTTCCTCAAAGTAATATCTTTGCTTGTCAACACTTTAAAGAATTCTTTTGTAGCAGATAGGCCAATGCAATATGTCTTTTTTTTTTTTAATTGACGGCTGCTTTTAAAATAATTGGTTACAGATCCAAATATGATGAAATTCTTGATAATTTTAATCTTTTCTCTGTTTAACATTATGCTGTTTATTGGTCCAGTTGTGAAATGTAATCCATACTGAAGGCTGTAGTCTTTGATCTTCATCAGCAAGTGCTGCAAGTCCTCTTCCCTTTCAGGAGGCAAACTTGTGTCATCTGCATATCTCAGGTTGTTAATGAGCCTTCCTCCAACACTAATGCTGCATTCTTCTTCATATAGTATAGCTTCTTGAATTATTTGCATAGCATGACAGAATTTTACAAGACCAATGACTCATTCATTGAAAAAATGCCTTTTCAAACAAAATAAAAGATGACTATACATGTGGACCTCACCCTATGGCATACACAGAAATCAAATTGACTACATGTGTGGGACAAGATGGTGGAAAACTCCATATCAACAGCCAAAACCAGGCCAGAGGAAGAATGTGGAGAAGACCATCAATTGCTCATATTCAAGTTCAGGGTGAAGCTGAAGGTAATTAAAACAAGTCCATGAGAACCAACATTTGACCTTGAACATATCCCACCTGAATTTAGAGATCACCTGAAGAACAGATTTCATGCATTCATCACTAATGACTGGAGACCAGAAGAATAGTGGGATGACAACAAGAACATCACATAGAAAGAAAGAAAAGAGTCATTAAGAAGACAAGAAAGAAAAAACATAAATGGATGTCAGAAGAGACTCTGAATATTGCTTCCCAGTATAAAAATGATAAAGCAAATGAAAGAAATGAGGAAGTAAAAGAGCTGAATGGAAAATTTCAAAGGGCAGCTCTAAAAGAAAAAGTTAAGTATTAGAATGAAATGTGCAAAGTTCTTAAGTTAGGAACCAAAGACTTGGTGTCAGAAAACTAAAATGAGTTAGAAATTTTCAGCATTTCTCAAGCAGAAAGAACTGAAGAAAAAATTCAAGTCTCGAATTGAAATTTTGAAGGATTCTATGACCAAGAGTCTTGGTGTGGCTCTGTAGGATAAAGCACTAGACCTCAAGGTCTGCTTGAACCACAAGGTCAGTGGCTCAAATTCACCAGTTGCTCCTTGGAAACCCTATACGGGGTTGCGATGAGTCAGAACCGACTTGACAGCACTTAACAACATCAACAACAACATGACCAAGGTATTGAATGATGTAGAAAGAATCAAAAGAAGATGGAAAGAATACAGAAAGTCACTGTACCAAAAAGAAATTTTCAATGTTCAACCATTTCAAGAGGGAGCATATGATTAAGATCCAATGGTGCTGAAGGAAGAAGTCCTAGGTGCCCTGAAGGCACTGGCAAAGAACATGGCTCCAGGAATTGATGGAATGCAAATTGAAGTGTTTCAACAAATTGGTGTGCCACTGGAGGCACTCACTCAACTATGCCAAGAAATTTGGAACTAATTGGAATGGATTCATATTTGTGTCCAATTCAAAGAGAGGTGATACAAGAGAAAGCAGAAATCATTGGTCAATATCATTAATAGCTCAAGCAAACCAAGTTTTGCTAGAGATAATTAAAAAACCATTGCTAAAATATGTTGACAAGGAACTTCCAGAGGTTCAAGCCAGATCCAGGCAAGGATGTGGAATGAGAGATACCATTGCTAAAATCGGAGAATATCAGCAAGATATTTTCCTGTGATTTACCGATTATGCGAAGACCTTCAGTTATGTGGATTATTACAAGTAATGGTCAAAATTGTGGAGAATGAGTGTTCCAGAACACTCAATTATGCTTATGAGGAACTTGAACATAGACCAAGAGGCAGTCCTTCAAACAGAACAAAGGGATGCTGAGTGGTTTTAAAATCAGGAAAGGTGTGCACCAGGGTTGTATTCTTTTATTATACTTATTTAATTTATATACTAAGCAAATAGTCTGAGAATTTGGACTATATGAAGAAGAATGAGGTATAAGGGTTGGAGGAAGACTCATTAACAACCTGTAATATACAGATGATAAAAACTTACTTGCTGAAAGAAAAGAGGACTTAAAATACTGATGAAGATCAAAGACTACAACCTTCAGTATGGGCTGCTCCTCAATGTAAAGAAAATAAAAATCCTCACAACTGGACCAATGAATAACATCATGATAATTGGAAAAAGTTTGACTTCATTTTCCTTGGATCTACTATCAACATTCATGGAAACATCAGTCAAGAAATCAAATGACGTATTGTATTAGGCAAATCTTCTGAACAAGACTTCTTTAAAGTATTCAAGAGCAAATATATCTGTTTGCAGACTAAGGGGTGTTTGACCCAATCTATGACATTTTCAATAGCCTCATATGCATGTAAAAGTTGGACAATGAATAAGAAAGACCATAGGTGCACTTGAGTTATGGTGTTGGAGAAGACTATTAAGAGTGCCATGGACTGCTAGAAGAACAAACAAATCTGTGATGGAAGAAGTATATACAGAATATTTTGAAGGCTGGATGGTAAGACTTCGTCTCTAATACTTTTGACGTATTGCCTGGATTAACCAGTCCCTGGAGAGGGATAACATGCTTAGTAAAGTGGAGGGTCAGCGAAAAAGAGGAAGACCCCCAACAAGATGAATTGGCACAGTGGCAGTAGCAATGAGCTCAACAATTGTGAGGTGGCACAAGACCAAGCAGTGTTTCATTCTGCTGTACATGGAGTCACTAGGAGTGGAAACTGCCTAAATGGCAACCAACAATGAGAACATACAGATTAAAAAATATGGTAAAAGAACACAACTCTGGCACACATCTTTCCTGATTTTAAACCAGGCAATATCCCCTTGTTCTGTTCAAAAAACTACTTCTTAGTCTATATATAGGTTCCACACGAACAATTAAGTGGTCTGGAATTCCCATTATGCACAGTGTTATCCATAGTTTGTTATCCTCACAGTTTAATGCCTTTGCATAGTCAATAAAACACAATTAAACAACTTTCTGGTATTCTCTACTTTCATTCAAGACTCATCTGATGTCAGCAGTAATGTCCATCATCTCAAGTTCTCTTCTGAATATGGTTTGAATTATTGGCAGCTTCCTGTCAATGTACTACAACAACCATTTTTGAATTATCTTTAGCAAAATTTTCCTTGCATGTGATATTAATGATTGTTATTTTTAGTGCTGTCAAATCAGTTCTGACTCATTTTGACCCTCAATAGGGTTTCCAAGGAGTGAATGGTAGATTTGAACTACCAATCTTGTAGTTAGCAGTCCAGTGTTGATCCTACAGCACCACACCAGGACTCCAGTATTAAAGATATTGCTAAATAATTTCTGCATTCTATTGGGTAACCTTTCTTTGGAATGGGCACAAATATAAATTTTTTCCAATTTGTTTGCCAGTAAGCTGTTTTCCAAATTTCTTGGAATGGATTAATGCTTCCCCCCTACCCCCTTTTGGGTAGGTTCTTTTTCTTTTACAATAATGGTCCTATGCAGTATTTCTCCTTTTGTGACTGACTAATTTCACTCAGCATAATGTCCTCAAGGTTCATCCATGCTATGCGGAGGCTTGCAGCTTCCTTGTTGTTCTTCAAGGTAGCATAGTATTCCATTGTGTGTATGTACTACAGTTTGTTTATCAATGGGCATTTAGGCTGTCTTCATCTTTTTGCTATTGTAAATAGTGCTGTTATGAACATTGGTGTGCATATATCTATTGGTGTTATGGCTCGTATTTCTGGTGGGAAAATACCAAGTAGAGGAATTACTGGATCGTAAGATATTT
>NW_006408537.1:27957706-27964694 GCF_000296735.1 Chrysochloris asiatica
TTCTGACTAATAGTGACCCTGTATAGGGTTTTTGAGGAGCTGCTGGTGAGTTTGAACTATCGACCTTGCAATTCCAACTGACCTTATCCTACATCACCTTACCAGGACTCCATGGCTAGTATAAGTTAAGTTAAGTGCCGTCAAGTAGATTCTGACCCATAGTGACCCTATAGAGGATTTCCGAGGAGCTAGTGAGCTTGAACCACTGACCTTGTAGTTCAAATGGCTTTGCCGTCTGGTGCCATACTAGCACTCCAGGCTAGTATAGTCAAAGCTAAATTGTCTTTGAAAGAAATGGAAGGCAATCAGCTCAAAGTTCTTGCAACTGATTTCTGCACTTGTCCTGAAGATTTTAGAACAATTAGAAACATTTTCACCACTGCAAACAGCTGATCCAGTCCCATATGTCTTTTAAAGAATTGATTGCTTTACAAGAATATTATTTGTTCATACTGCCATTTAAGATATGCATTCTCAGTGTTCAATGGTACTTTACACTGTGTGTGTTAAATGAAAGAATCAATGAAAGAAAGTGCTATTGATTATTGAAATGGATACTAACTGTCTTTCTTACATTTTGCATTTCCATTTAAAGTCCAGCTATGTTTTGCTTTCATTATTTTGTTTATATTTTGGAAACCAAATTTTATTTTGGCTAGTAAACCTTTTTGGATGGTCTGAAACCTAATTTAAATTCTTTTCAAAATAGTTATGTGGGTGATTTTCAGTTTATTTTCTTTTCCCTTAACAATCTGGAAAGATTATCACATCTTCCTAGGTTGCCAAAGAGTAAGATGACCATATAGTTTATTTTGTTTAAATAAGAATGAAAAACATTTAAATAATAATTATGCCAGACAATGGATGTAAATTAGAGTTGTACTGGGCAAACTGGGTTGTGTAATAACCCTGCTTGATAGTACACCTTTTACTTGACTTCTTGTATTTTCTGCTTCTATTTGGGGGTAAATTAATCCTATTTAACAGGTTCCAAAATAAGGAATGATCTCAGGTGAGGCTGTGTGATTGTTTTCTTCAGGGAATCAGAATTTTTCAGCGAGTGAGAGACTTATTTTATTCTATTTTTTATTATTTCTAAAGAACTTTGTTGTTAAGTGCCGTCAAGTCAATGCTGACTCACAGTAGCCTTGTACAGCGTATAGCTGGTGAGTTTGAACCACTGAACTTGTGGTTCAAACCAACTTTGTGGTACAGTACTTATCCTACAGTGTCACACCAGGACTCCTAAAGAGTTTATTGGAGTATAATTAACATTGAATAATCTATTTAAAATAACTAATTTGATAAATTTTTATAGATGTATGCATCTGTGAAACTATTACTACATTCAAGATAATCACTCCCAAAGTACTCTCTCCACTCCTACCCAGGCAATCACTGATTTACTTTCTGTCACTGTCGATTATTTTGCATTTCCTAGACTTCTTTGTAAATGGAATCATACCATATATTCTCTTTTTTGTCTGACTTCTTGGAGATTCTTCCATATTATTGTCTGTATCATCAATAGTTCTTTTATTTTTTTTCTTTACCTGAATGATATTCCATTGGATGGATATACAACATTTGTTTATTAATTCACTGGGATGGCAATTTGTGTTGTTTCCAGTTTTTAATTATACATAAAGCTGCTATGAATATTTGTGTATACATCTTTGTATGGAGAGATGCTATTCCTATTCATTTTTTTTGGGTATATATATATATTGAAATGGAATGACTGAATTGTATGGTAGCCTTATGTTTAACTTTAAGAAACTGCCAAATTGTTTCCTAAAATCATTGTACCATTTTGCATTCCCACATGCTCTAGTAGCTCCATATCTATGCTAGTCTGGTGTAAGTAAGTGTAGAGGTTTTCATTAGCAGTTCCCTAGCAACTAATGTTGTTGAACATCTTTACATGTACTTATTTGTCATGTGTATATCATCTTTGGTGAAATGTATTGATGCTTTACTTATTTTTAATTAGTTGTTTTCTTATTATTGGGTTTTGATAATTTTAAAAATACTTATTTTGAATACAAGTCTTGAATCAGTTATATGATTTAAAAATATTTTCACCCAGTTTTTTCATACTCTTAACAATGTCTTTTGAATAGCTGAAATTCTTAATTTTGATCATGTCTAATCCATCTTCTTTTATGAATTATGCTTTTATTATTATATCTAAGGAATTTTTCCCTAACCTCAGGTGAGAAGTTGATTTTTAAACAAGTTCCTTTTGACTCCCTTTGATCAAGGTAAGTTTAAGTGAAATAAAACCTTACCTTAGAAAACTAGGACCTATCTATATAGCACCATGGCTTAGTCCTCAATGGTGTTATAGTGCTATATACTTTCTGTCACTCTAAGGCTGGGATTGGTTAGTTTTGTCCTCCTGCTAGGAGCCATATCAGAAGCAGAAATGGAAGATCCCAGGACCAACAAGAAGGAAGTGTGAGTGGAGTGTGAGATCCCTACCTAGAAAGTGGTGACGACAGAGGTGATGGCCTGGAGACACAGAGCTGCTTTGGGCTCTAGGTTCATGGACTGAGGCAGAGGCTAAGGGGCCACGTGGCTGAGAGACTAAAGACAAGAGCGAGGTATGCCTACAACATGGCACACAAGGGGCATTCCTCATCGGAGAACTGCTGTGTCTTGGATTGGGTTTGATTCTACATTGTACCCAGTTCATTTCCTTAATGAACCCCATAATTGTGAGTATTGTTATGAGTTGTTTGTGGCCATTGCAATGGATTATTGAACCCAGATGTGTAGTAGAGAGTGCTGTGGGAGGGATGGTTGGTATCAGAATAGGATAAAGAAAGTTGTAGGATTGAAGGATGTCTGACCTCTGTTTCATAGAAACATTGCCTTAAGATGTTTGGTAATATTTAAGAAGTTTTCATCATTTTGCCTGCTGTATGCTGCCCTACATTGACATTTGTATTTGCAGGAAAGGTAAATACTCATGTACTGATATCCTCTTTCACACTCTTGTGTATCTGTGGGATATATAAATATATACATCCATATATCTATACATAGAGTCCTGGTGTGGCGCTGTGGGTTAATGCACCAGACTGCAAAGCCGTTTGAATTACAAGCTCGGTGATTCAAGCTCACCAATCGCTCCTTGGAAACCATATGTAGGGTCGTATGGGTCCAAACCGACTCAATAGCACGTCACAACAACAACAACAATCTATATAGCACATATTGTTATATTTTGGTATCAATTAAACTTTTGAAGGAGTTCAGGGATTAATAATACAGAGATTTCTATCTTCAATATGTAACATGATTAGTTTTCACTTACTTATAATACAACCTAAGGCAAAGTTCTTTAGTTAAAGGGATGACCAGATTTTGAAATAAAAACAAGTTGAAACCATATTCATGATGGCCTCTGCTCAGCCCAAACACAAATTTCTACAACTCCTATGTAGACTCCAAGTCAACTTCTGTGTCCACTGCTCTCCATCTTTTTAGGTACATTTTTCTAAATCAGACAGCCATCATCTTTTGCTGAACTATTAGAAGCTTTCTTTTCTTTTCTTTTTAAAGTACTTTCTCTTCTTCTATCATGGTACCTCCAACCTATTCTCTGCTGAGATGCCAGAATTATCTTTGTAAAATACAAATGTGATCATGTCATGCCCTTTTTAGAAATTCTTGCATGGACTTTTCTATATCTTCAAAATAGAGTACAAATTTATGAAATATGGATCAAAATTAGAGTTATCATACATTGCAGTTTAAGTCTAATACTGCCCCAGTATGCTTACTAATAATAACTTCATTCCATTTCCAAAGTTTCATAGGTTCACTTATATGGTATTCTTATCAACATTGTTGTTGTTGTTAAGTGAGGTCGAGTTGGTTCCAACACATTATTAACCCACAGAGCCATACCAGGACTTCTTATCATCTCTTCTAAGAGTTCGACATATAAGGCCCTGTAATATTTGATCTGTATGTATTTTTCCAGCTTCACTCTTCAATTCAAGCTTTTCGTTCAGAACTCTGGAATCTGGGTGCCTGCTCATTAAATGAATCCCTTAGCATGCATATGGAGAGGCTTCAAAAAGTTTGTGGAAAATGGAATTAAAAGATAATGGTATTTTTCTATGAGCTTTTTGAAGCCCCCTCATACTTACATAATACAAAGGTACTATATGGAGGAGAATTTTAAATTCTTCCAGGGTTTACCCGTTGAATTAAAAATTTATGTGGCTCTTTGGGATAAAGCAGTGACTGCAAGGTCAGTTTGAACCACAGTATGGGGAATACAAACTCACTAGCTTTTCCTTAGAAACCCTATACAGGGTTGCTCATAGTGACCTGATGCCACTTAACAGTAGCAACAACAAATAATAGTCAAACCAACTCAACGACTTAGCAACAGCAACAACAACAACAGCAACAACATCGTAGTCCTTATCTATTCAATAGAGTCCTGGTTTGACACTATAGAGTAAGTATTGGACTGCTAACCACAAAGTTAGTGGTTCAAACCCACCAGTAGCTCCTCAGAAATCCTATACAAGGGTCACTGTAAGTTGGAACTGATTGATGAAATGTAACGACAATGACATGTACATAACAATTTTGCACAAAACAAGATTGAAGATAACCATTGCACCTGATCCAATAATAGACAAAATCTTTAGATCTATTTGTATAACCTGCATTAAGTTTGGTAGGATATTCTAGTACGGTAGGCCTCAAAGTACAGTCCTCAGACTAACAGCATAATATCCTCTGGGAAATTATTCAGAAACACAAATTCTAGAATTCCATCCTTGACCTTCTGGGGATGGAACCTAGAAATCTATGTCCTTTGCAAGCTCTTCAGGGAAGTCTGAAATACTCTAAAACTTTAGAATCATGTCTTACTCGTACATTTCCATGATAGACTTTCACATACATATATTCACATATATGTATATAAAATTATTAAATACATATAAGCCTTGGTGGTGCTGTAGGGTAAGTGTTTTGCTGCTAACCACAAGGTTGATGGCTCAAACTCACCAGTCACTGCTCCTATAAAACTGTACAGTTTTGAAAAACCGATATAGGGTTACTGGAATTTATTCAATGGCATTGGGTTGTTTTTGTTTTTTTTTTCTTTTTAGGTTTTTATTTTGAATCTAATGAAGGTAAACCAACAAGATCATCAGCTTTACTTTCAACTAATCATACATTTTGTTTCAGCTCAATGATCATAGTCTCCTCCCTGCAACAACAGTTATCCTGCTTCCCCCCACTGTGGCTTCCCTTTTACATCTTATTTCTCACAAATGAACAAAGCAAAAATATTTGATGTACACATACAAAAAAAAACAAAAAAGAAAATATATTAATTTCCATGAACTTTTTGAAGATCCCTCCCATGTATGTTTGTATGTATGTGTCCGCACACAGGGAGCCTATATAAAATACAGTCAGTAAACTCTAGAGACTAGTGAGTTTGGTAGAATAAATGTGTGAGAATCATGTATCTGGCTTTTGCCTAAAGTCTCTATCCTAATGATAATGATAATAGGCAAAGAAATAAAATTATGCCATAACAGATTCCCTGCTAGCTTAACCTCACTTGAAATTTTTCCGTGCTTAAAGAGATTCAGTAAATCATGTAGAGTCATGATTAACTATGTGAATTAATTATGTTGACTTTTCCAATTGGGGTTACCCAACAGATGGTTCAAAAAGTTACATATTGGACCCTCAGATCCCAATTCCAATCCCCTTTTAATTAGGTAGCTCTTGTCATTAAGCTTTTGAGAAGCAGAATCAGGGATGCTCCCCGTGTCCTACTTGTTGACAGCATAGCAAACCCACTGCCATGCAGTCGATTCTAACTCATGATGACGACGCTATAGAATAGAAGAGAACTGCTCCTTTTGGATTTCCAAGACTAAATCTTTGCAGTAGCAGTCTCATCTTTCTCTCACAGAGGGGCTGGTGGGTTTGAATCGTTGACCTTATAGTTAGCAGCTCAACACTTAGCCCATTATGTCACCAGACCATGTACGAGACTTTCCCCAAACTAGAAGGCCATTATGAGTGATGTTTTATGAACCATGTAGTAGAGTGTCCTGGCTGGAGTAATGTCATACAGTCTGCAGTGATGGTGACAGTGGTCACAAGAGCAGCAGTGTAACCAGGTCATTTAGATGCAGGTTAAATAAAAAAACTTCCTACAGTGGTATGCAAGAAGTCCTGGTGTCAATGGACTGCTAGCCGCAAGGCCGGAAGTTGAAACCCTGCAGCCACTCTGTTGGAGAAAGATGAGGCTTTCTGCTCAGGTAACGGTTACAGTCATAGGAGTCATATACAGAGTCACTGTGAGTTGGAATCCATTCAGTGGCAGTGGGTTTGGTTTTGGGTTATAATGGTGTGTAGTGACAAACAAAACTACTCTGTTTTTACAGAATTTGTAATTTAGTAGAAAAAGGATACAGGAACAGCATCTTTGAAAATAGAAATAAGAGAGTGACAACAGCTAACCCTTATTGAATGCTTACTATATGTTGTTGTTAAGTGCCTTCGAGTCCGTTCCGACCCATAGCGACCCTGTACAGGGTTTCCGAGGGTGTAAATCCTTACAGGAGTAGAAAGCCTCATCTTTCTCCCGCAGGAGCAGCTGGTAGTTTCGAACCGCTGACCTTAAGGTTCGCAGCCCGATTCGTAACCACTATGCTACCAGAGCTCCTTGCTTACTATATGAGGGGGCTTCAAAACGTCCGTGTAATTAAAATGGAATGGAAAGACATATGGAATTTTCTAATGAACTTTTTTTTTTTCTTGGATACATTCTTTTTTAAAATTTTTATTTAATTTAAGGTTTTTACTGTGGATTGAGTGTAAGTTTACAGGGCAGATCATCAGTTTTACATTCAATAAATCATACACCTTGTTTCATTACAATGATTATAATCCCCTCCATGTACCATCAGTTAACAGTATTTCTCTCTAT
>NW_006408537.1:27964794-27967467 GCF_000296735.1 Chrysochloris asiatica
ATCAAGCCATTGAAGCTAGGTCAAATGGGTACTATCTGCAAGTTTGGGCATTCTTGTGCGTCTCACCTTACTTCATATCAGCTGGATGCTTCACTCTCAGTTCTAGCCCTCTGTGGCTATGTCCTTGGCCATGGGCTCAGATGTCCCCAGGTCTCACCACACTTTGGACCAACCAGACCTTCGTCTTCTCTCTTTCATCTCCAGGTCAACAGGAGTCTATGGAACATGGTTGAACTCAGCCCATTTCTTCATTGCTGCCTTTCCTCCTCTTCCACTCACCAGTAGACCAATGTGATTGTCAGCAAGCTTACATGCCTGCTCATGTGTTCCCTTTGAGTTTCAGTCTTAGAGGGGGATTTGTCCTGAAGGGACCCAATTGCTTGCCTTGATGGCTTCCTGGTAAGCAACTTGCTTATTCTTGTAGTAGCCAATCATACTGCCATTTTTGTTTTGGACTTTTCCTAATGATCTTTCTTTTAAGATGTATCTTCTGTCACTCTAGATGTTCTAGGCTGCCCTTTTTGTCCTTTCTAGTGGGAATATCTCACCTCAGAAGCTTCTGGATGGGGCTCAGGATTCCACCTAAAGTCCTATACACTGCAAAGGCTCTGCAAGAGGCCTATTTTACTGGGTAAATTGTAAAATCCCTTTTAGGTATTCCATCCAATCAGTTGCAAATACCTTTTGTAAACAACCCATGGGCCTCACCAGATGAAATACACAGAAATTAAATTGACTACATCTATGGAAAGAAATGGTAGAAAAGCTACCTATCAGCTTAAACCAGGCTAAGGGCAGACTGTGGAACAAACCATCAATTGCTCATATTTAAGTTTAGGCTGAATTTGAAGAAAATAAGTCCACAAGAGCCAAAATATGACCTTGAACATATCTCAACTGAATTTAGAGATCATCTCAAGAAGAGATTTGATGTATTAGGTACTAAAGACTGAAGAGGAGAAGAGTTGTGGGATGACATCAAGAATACCATACAGGAAGAAAGCAAAAGGTGGTTAAGAAGAGAAGAAAGAAGAAAAAGACCAAAATGGGTGTCAGAAAAGACTCTCAAACTTGCTCTCTAGTGTAGAGATGCTTGAGCAAATGGAGGAAATGAGGAGGTAAAAGAGCCGAATAGAAAATTCTGGGAGGCAGCTCGAGAAGACAAATAAAATATTATTATGAAATGTACGAAGACCTGGAGTTAGAAAACCAAAATGAAAGAACACACTCAGCATTTTTCATGTTGAGAGACTGAAGAAAAAATTCCAGTTTTGACTTGTAATACTGAAGGATTCTTTGGGCAAAATATTGAATGATGCAGATAGTACAAAAGAAGATGGAAGGAATATACAGTCACTGTACCAAAAAGAAATGATCCATGTTCAACTATCTCCAGACGTAGCATGTGGTCAAGGACCAATGATATTGAAGGAAGAAATACAAGGTACATTGAAGGCCTTGGCAAACAACAAAGCTCTGGGAATCGATGGAATACAAATTGAAACCCTACAACAAACCGATGTACTACTGGAGGCACTCACTCATCTATGCCAAGAAATTTGGAAGACAGCTACCCGGCCAAATGATTGGAAGAGATCCATATTTGTGCCTATTCCAAAGAGAGGTGACCCAACAGAATGTGGAAATCATCAGACAATATCATTAATATTGCATACAAGTAAAATTTTGCTAAATATCGTGCAATCATACATGAGCAGAGAACGTCCAGATGTTCAAGCTGGATTCAGAAGAAGACATGGAACAAGGAATATCACTGCTAATGTCAGATGGATGGTGGCTGAAAGCAGAGTATATCAGAAAGCTGTTTGGATTGATGTGCTAGACTGCAAAGTCAGTTTGAACTGCAAGGTTGGTGGTTCAAGCTCACCAGTCGTTCCTTGGAAACCCTCTAGAGGGTTGCTATGGGTCAGAACCCATTTGACAGCATTTAACAACAACAACATTCAATGTATATTCTGAGCAAATAATCTGAGAATCTGGATTATATGAAGAAAAACATGGCATCAGAATTGGAGGAAGACTCATTAACAACCTACAATATGAACATGATACAATCTTGCTTGCTTATAGCAAAAAGGACTTAGAATACTTACTGATGAAAATCAAAGACTACAGCCTTTGTTATAGGTTGCACCGCAGTGTAAAGAAAACAAAAATCTTTATCACTGGACCAACAAATAACATCCATATAAATGGAGAAAGGATTGAAGTTGTCAAAGGCTTCATTTTGCTAGGATCAATCATCACCACTCATGGAAGCAGCAGTCAAGAATTCTAATGATGTATTGCATTGGGCAAATCTGTTGCACAATACCTCTTTGAAATGCTGAAGAGCAAAGATGTCAGTTTGAGGACTAAGGTGCACCTGACCCAAGTCATGGTATTTTCAATAACCTCATAAGCATGTGAAAATTGGACAGTGAATAAGGAAGATTGTAGAAGAACTGACACATTTGAGTTAGGGTGTTGGAGGTGAATATTTAAATATCATGGACTGCCAAAAGAACAAACCAATCTGTGTTGTAAGAAGTATAGTCATAATGCTGCTTGGAAGACAAGATGACCAGACTTTGTCTCTCATAATTTGGACAAATTATCAGGTTGCACCAGTGTCTGGAGAAGGATATCATGTTTGGTAAAGTGGAGGGTCAG
>NW_006408537.1:27967567-27976379 GCF_000296735.1 Chrysochloris asiatica
CATAACAAACGGTGGAAGAATAAAACTTTTTTTTTTTTTAAGAATAGAACATTTTGAAGAATGGGAATTCCAGAATTCTTAATTGTACTCATAAGAAAACTATACATAGATCAAGAATAAGTTGTTAAACTAGAATAAGGAGATACTGAATGATCTAAAATTAGGAAAGGTGGAAAGGTGTATGTCAGGGTTGCATCCTTTCACCAAATTTATTCAATCTGTATGCTGAGCAAATAATCTGAAAAACGGGGTTACATGAAGATACATGACATCAGGATTGGAGGAAGACTCATTAACAAGGTTACAGATGATGCAACCTTGCTTGCTGGAAGTAATGAGGACTAGAAATACTTACTGAAGCAGATCAAAGACACTAGCCAATATGGATTACATCTTAATATAAAGAAACCAAAAATCCTCACCACTGGACCAATAAACAACATTGTGATAAACTGAAAAAAAAAAAAAATGAAGTTGTCAAAGACTTCATTTAGCTAGGATCCACAATCAATACTTATGGAAGCAGCAATCAAAATATCAAATGACATATTGCATTAGGCACATCTAATGCAATTGACCTCTCAAAGTATTAAAAAAGCAAAGATGTTAGTTTAAAGATTAAGATGCTCTTGACTCAAGCTATGGTATTTTCAATAACCTCATACACATGTGGAAATTGGACAGTGAATAAGAAAATCCTTAGAAGAATCAATGCATTTGAATTATGGTGTTGGAGAAGAATAGTGAAAGTAACATGGACTGCTAGAAGAGCAAACCAATCTGTCTTGGAAGAAGCACAGTCAGAATGCTCCTTAGACACCAGATGGTGAGACTTTATCTCTAATACTTTGGACATGTTGTCAGGAAGGACCAGTCCCTGAAATGGTAAAGTTAAGGGTCAGCAAAAAAGAGAAAGCCTTAATAAGATGGATTGACAAAGTGGCACAACTATGGATTCACTCATAGCAGTAACTGTGAGACTTGCTTGAGATCAGTCACTGTTTTTATGTCTTGTTCCTAGGGTTGCTATGAGTCAGAACTGACTTTATGGCATCTAACAACATGTATATACACATACACACAACATGTGTATACACATACACACACAGAGAACAGATCATGTTCAACTGTCAAGTATTTTGATAAATAGGGAGAACATTGAATAATAAAACTTGATTTCTTTCAGCAAGTTTCTATGTGCCCATTAAATATGTTCCCATTGCCAGTGTATTTGGCAGGAAATGAGTGAAATTTAAAAAGGCCGATTACAATCTCTGAACTAGTGAATAAAGTTCCACTATCCTTATTGCAGTTGAAGCCAGGAAAAAAAGAAAAACAACAACAACAACAACAACAACAACCTCTCCAACACTGAATCAAAATCTACTAGTGGACAGGTACACTGTGCTCCTTACAATGAATGGAGTGGAGGCTAGGCCCAGTCACAAGGTTAAAGAAAGCTCTTCCTCCACATTACACCGCAAGTTGTGAGTACTAATTCTATCCACATTTTTCTTTCACTGTGTGACTTTCATATGTGACTGGGTTTGTCTTACTGGTTCCCTGTGTTCCAGAAGCAGAGATCAAAAGAATTCATAAGAAGTGAATCTCAGGATTACAGAAATGTACAGCCAAGATATGAAATAGCACTTTGGTATTGTCTATTTTTTTTTTTTTTTATATGAATGAGGCATCTAGCTTTCTAAGGGGAATAAAGATCTTTTTTAAAAAAGTAGCCAAACCAAACCAAACCAAACTGAAAACATTTCTGTGTGAGGGCTTCAACCTAACATTTACCTTCAAATTGTCAGTATTCCTAACATATTTCCCCATAAATATTTCAGAGTACAGGGGTTATAATAAACCCAGAGGACAGATTCAGCATTGCTTCACTTTGCCAAGAACATTCAACTAGTGATTGCTGATGTATACTTCACCTAGCAACGAGCCCTGGTTAAGTAGTTGCTGCCATGAGCATGATAGAAGCTCCTTGGAGGCAGCAGGAGACTACTGGGAATGTGCTGTGGGTGTCCTGACACGGCCAGAGTGACCTGGCAGGGAAAGGGAAATAGAGATTTTTCCATTCTCTGCCTATAGTGTCCTACCATGTCTTGTCTGTGATATAATCATTTGGCTTCCAAAATGGTGTTTCATCTGGAAACCAAGTTTTCCTTCATCCAACCCGTTATGTTAGAATTCGTGTGAAGAGTCATCTGGGATCCTACTTTATTGACCTGAATATACTAGGTCCATTCCAACATATGTTGCTGACATCTATTTTTTCTCCCCACAAGTCTTGGCATCACATTTTGGGAGTTAGAAAAATGTTAGCTTGTTCTAGGAACAAATCTTTAGGACTGCTATATATGAAAAATTCATCTGGATGATTGTTTTTCAAATGGCACCCTTCAAGCCCCAGACATGTTCTAAGGGTATGCCTGGCAACATGTCATCTCTGACACATAAGTCTTGGCTTCCTGGGGCTTCTTATGCTGACTGCATGCCAGTTTTCTCTAGTATTCTCTCATTTTCTACAAGACAAGTTTTGTAGCATCAGATCCAAATCCATCCATTATTTTATTTTATTTATTTTCAGATATCGTTGGTACAGATGAAGTACAGTGCAAGGGCCTAATTTGTTTTAAAAAGCCATTAAGTCATTCTGGAACACCAGTAATTAGAAAAGAATATAGTCGGCTTCAGATAAATTAGTTGTTCAGTTGTACAAATAGATATGGATCCTTGGGGTGGCTACCATTCTTAGAACTTCATTTTGGAGTCATCAGCTTTGATGATAATGTTTTTATAGTGGGATTATGGATCGGATTGAGTCCTAGTTCTGTGAACACTAGGCAGTGTGAACTTGAATGAGTCAATTCCCTGTTTGTGTCTTAGTTTACCCATTAAGATACTAATGATTAGGGTTCCTTGACATAGTGGTTACAAATCGGGCTGTGAACCACAAGATCAGCAGTTCGAAACTACAGCTGTTCCGTGGGAGAAAGATGAGGTTTTCTGCTCCTGTAAAGAATTACAGCCTCGGAAACCCTGAACAGGGTTGCTATGAGTTGGACTGACTCCATGGCACATAACCACCCCACCACCAAGCTTAAACAGAAGTTGAGTTCTTGGGTGGCACTAGTAGTTAAGTGCTTGACTACTATTCGAAAATTTATTTGAACTCACCTGGAGGTACCTTGGATAATGGCCTGATAATCTACTTCTGAAAGATCATGTGCTTGAAATCATGGATCACTGTGAGCTGTAATTGATTTGATGGAACGAACAACAAGCTGCAATAGACTAAAGAGCTTACTAGTGCTATTCAATGGTTACTAAAAGTGAGTTCCATCTCTTGTTTGCTCTGTTCTTTCCCACTTAAACTCCTCCACTGACTTCCATCCATAAAAGGAATGTGACAGATGGAAAAGGCAGATTTCAGATTATAGAGAAAGGAATAAATTGTTATTCACAAGCAATGCTAATTATTGCCTGCACCTGTACCATCTTGGGGTTTCTGATGAAGGATCACCTTGTAGCTAAGTTTTATGACATAATATCAGATAAATAAGTTGTGAAGTTGTACAAATAGCTGTGGATCCTTGGGATGGCTACCATTCTCAGAACTTCATTTTGGGGTCATCAGCTAATTTCAGAATCTGCTGTTTTTGAGTAAGGCTCTGGATCTACTGAGCTAAAGCTTCCAATTCTTAGGTTTTTTTCTCTCATCAGTCAGTCCATTCTAGAACTATTTATTTACACCTGCCTTGGTCTTCTGCCTAACTCACAAAGAATGGGCCTTCATAGACCCATAATGCTTTCACCAACCCAACTAAAAATACAGGTGTAACCTGTAGCCTTCTACTGCTTGTTTTTATTTGCCACATTGATCCCTTGATATTTGTGCATCAATCTTGATTGAGCAGAAGATTTTTTATGTCCTCTTCCTTTGCAATTTGTAGTCCAGCTCACCCTTGACTCATCATTCAATTAGGCCTCTAACCTAATCCTTAAACTAATTTTTTGATGGACCGGTCTTGAAATTTTAGAGTTTCTGCCAGTTGAACCACGTAGTATTTGAGAAACAGGAAAATGAGCTTTCGCATTACTAACATTTTTGAGTCATGCAGTGGAGTCTGCATATATATGTTTGGCATATATTTCCCTTGGAAATCTGAGAATATAAGCATTCTAGAAGCAAAGCATTTTAGAAGTGCTGTTGACCACATCACCAGAAATACAATTTTTTCTTGTCTTTAATAAGTAATAACTGCAAAGCAAATTGCCCTGTCCGAACTAGTGAGAACGTTAATTAATTGTCTGCTTGTAGCACATGGAGTTGTTCTGAGTGTCCTCAGTTTTATTTGTCCAAAAATAACTCCAAAGATGAATTGCACCTTAGATCTACTGCCTGTAATTTTATAGCTTGGAGATATTTAGATAGTATAGTAATAGTCAACATTTGGTAATTTAATGAGGAACATTAGATTTCCCACTAGCAGTTACAGCTATTCACTGAAAAGGTAGAAATTTTGCTACATTGAAAGTTGCTACCTAAAAGATTATTTGTCAGGTCAAAAGGTATGAGCAAGTATGAAGCAAGAGCACAAGACGTTCTTGAGTGTTTGAAAATTCCTGAGGAAATGATTTTAATTCCAAATGGCATAAATTTTGAAAGGATGTTTTGGTATTTGAAGTAATTGCTTGAGCATCATCATTTATGTTTGTGCTAGCTCTTTGGGTCATACACCCTGATATCATGTATACATAAGAGTGTTCCAGACCATGGGGATTTACAAGAACTTCAGGACCCAGTTGTTGCTGTTAGCTGCTGTCGAGTGGCTCCTGATTAATGGTGATCTATGCACAATTGAGGCTTTCTGCTCCCATAAAGATTTACAGCTTCGGAAACCCTGTACAGGCTTGCTATGAGTCAGAACCGACTCCACGGCATATAACCACCACCACCATACACAACTGAACGAATCACTACCCAGTCTTGCGACTGGTTGTACAGTGGAACATTTCAATCCATAGGGTTTTCACTGGCTGATTTTTGGAAGGGGATTGCCAGGACTTTCATTTTAGACCATCATAGTCTGGAAACGTCACTGAAGCTTGTTCAGCATCATGTAAACCTCTACCGATATATGGGTGGTGGCTGTGTATGATGTATACTGCCCAGGAATTGAACCTGAGTCTTTTGCACAGAAGGTTGATATTTTCTGTCACAGGACCATCTTAGTACATGCAAGAAATTATTTCAAAAAATTATGGAATATTAAAGTGGAAAGTGCCTTTTGAGATCACTTAAACCACCCCCTCTCATTTTAAAGTTGAAGGATTTGAGACAGAGAGGTTGAAAGACTTGATCAAAGTCAGACATTTTTCTAGCAGAAAATGTGGCTGTATAATTCAGGATTCTCATTTTAATTCTTTTTCTACCACATGATGGAAAGGATTAGAACTAAAGAACAAAACAAGAGCTTCTTAGTGGTTTCTTAGGTGTATTTATATGGATTTGTTATAACATTTGAAAGAGATTTTACTTTTCTGAGATGAATCTATGGCAACCTGATCATTGAGTTATCAGTTGAATAATTTAACCACTTTAAAAATTTACAAAGAATGAAAGTTGGTGTTTCCTTTGGATTTGGGGGCTAGTTTTTATTTTCTAAAGGAGCCCAAATGATGCTGCAGAATAAGCACTGGACTATTAACTGAAAGGTTGACAGTTCAGACCCACTAGCTACTCCAAGGGGGAAAACTGAGGCTTTCTACTCCCATTAAGATTTATAGTCTCCGAAACACTACATAGGGTCACTATGAGTCAGGATTGACTTGGTGACAGAGGGTTTTTTTGTTTTTTTTTTTTTAATTTTGTTTTTTGTTTTCTGACAGTTTGTGGAGTTGAGGGTAAGGTAAATGAATTCAAATGCAAAGTTTTTATGACGTGAGGTATGACTCTTAACTCTCCCACATGTTGAGAATATGTGCTTTTGCCTTTTTGTTCGGGGATTATGTGTATTTAATAATGCACTGCTGGGAGAAAGTCTGACTGGATATGTTCCACTCAAGAAAGGCCTGCTAATGATAATGATCCTCTCAATAGGAGACAAAATGAGAGGCTTAGTGATGGCAGACAGCTGAGGCAAACATAAAACAGGCAGAGAGCCACTAGAGAGCAGTGCTCACTTCCTTGCCAGTTATCAAAATGGTTGTTTAAAGCTAAGTAGTATAAACAGTACATGATGATCTTGGAATCCACTTTTCTTGGCATCTGTGACACGCACAGATAGCCATTATGTTTGGGGTTGGTAGTTTATCTGAGTACCGATGTCCTGGACTACTTTTAGAGTTCTAACCTTTGTAGTTGGAGTACTGGCATGGTGCTGTAAGTTAAGCACACGACCACAATGTTGGCTTGAACCTGAAGGTTGGTGGTTCAAACTCACTCTTTGGAAACCACTCCTCGGAAATGCTATACAGGGTTGCCATGAGTCCAATGTCCAATTTTCTCCATTTTGGATATAATATCAGCAGATCAGGGTTCTAGTCTTACTTTTGATTCATTGTGTGTTTTTGAGCCTCTGGTTACAGTTTCCCCATCTGAAAACTTAAGTTGTCCTAAGATTTCTTCTCTAAATTTCTTTGAGTTATCTAGTTCTTATTTTCTGCACCATTTCCTTGGGATCTATTCAACTCTCAGTTTCACCTAAGGGGCTAATAATACCTTTGCTCACCTCTTATTTTTGAAGAGTTATATCAGAATGCCCCTTTGGTAGATCAGTTTTCTTTATCTGTCTTGGCTACTAGGTCACGCTATGTCCCAGAATTATTTTCTTGCAGTATCAAATTTCCAAGGTAGTTTCCATGGTATATTATGGATCACCAAAAATCCTTAATGACATTCATCATAAAATGTTGGCATAAAGTGATTGTTAATCTTGGTTGATTGACCATAATGGAAATTAGGTAGATCATTGAAAGATGCATTGAGTATGGTTATTTAGAGAAGAGTAGGAAATAACATTATCTTGTCTCATGCAATGCACTGTACCTCAATCAGGGAAATATCACGGTGTTGTTCAAATTACAACTGATGTGATTTAACTTAGAATGTATGAAAATTTGATAGGAAGAAAGGTATTTGTTTAGGAGAAATACAGTTTATCCACCACTCGTCTATCAGTTTATTGTACTGTGGTGGCTTGCGTGTTGCTGTAATGCTAGAAGCTATACCATGGGTATTTTAAATACCAGGACCTCTGGTAGCGTAGTGGTTATTAATCAGGTTGCGAACCACACGGTCAGCAGTTCGAAACTACCAGCTGTTCTGTGTGAGAAAGAGGAGGCTTTCTGCTCTTGTAAAGATTTACAGCCTCGGAAACCCTGTACAGGGTCGCTATGAGTCCAAACTGACTCCATGGCACACAGCCACCACCAGCCAGCATCACCCACAGTGGACACATTTCAGCTGAGCTTCCAGATGAAGACTGATTAGGAAGAAGGAGAGACAGACTACTTAAAAATATTTAGTCACTGAAAACCTAATCTAACGCATAGCAAAACAAAAATACCAGATAGCACCAGATTTTGAATATTGAAACATGATGAAGAGCACCAGAATACTGTCAGATATAATGCTGGAAAATGAGCCCCTCAGGCTGGAAGGCACTCAAAATATGTCTGGGGAAGAGCTGCCTCCTCAAAGTAGAGTTGACCGTGATGACGTGAATGGAGTAAAGCTTCCAAGACCTTCATTTGCTTATAGGGCAAAACTCAAAATGAAGAGAAACAGCAGTAAATATCCATTAATAATTGGAACAGGAAATGTATGAAGTATGAATCTAGAAAAATTGGAAATTGACAAAAATGAAATGGAACACATAAGCATCAATATCCTAGGCATTAGTGAACTGAAATGGAATGGTATTGACCATTTTGAATCTGACAATCATGTGGTTTACTATGTTGAGAATGACATTCATCATCAAAAAGAACATATCAAGATCTGTCTTGAAGTACAACACTTTCTGTGATAGGATAACATTCATATGCCTACAAGGAAGATCAATTACTACAACTATGATTAAAATTTACACAAAAACCACTAAACCCAGTGATGATGAAATTGAAGAATTATACCAAGTTCTTCAGTATGAAATTGGTCAAACATGCAATCAAGATGTATTGATCATTACTGGCGATTGGAATGCAAAGGTTGGAAGCAAAGAGGAAGGATCAGTAGTTGGAAAATATGGCCTTGGCGATAGAAGTGATGCTGCTGGAGACTGCTTGATAGAATTTTGCAAGATCAATGACTTCTCCATTCCAAATACCTTTTATTTTATTTTTTTTTAAGTTTTTAATTGTGAATTGAGTGAAAATTCACAGGGCAGATCATCAGTTTTACATTCAACAAGTCATATACTTTGTTTCATTACAATGATTATAATCCCATCCATGTACCATCAGTTAAGAGTATTTTTCTCTATTCATTTAGCTCTTTTAAAAAACAAACAACAACATAAAAAAATAACACTCAGGCATATATAATAATTTACACCACCAAAGGGAGCATTTTGTAAATCTACCTCCTGGCTGCCAGCTCTCAGTCCCTCTCTTTCATTGAATCTAGATTCCTCAGCTGCTCCCTCTTTCCATGTCCCCATCTCTGCCTCCATCTCTGGTATTGCTATTTCCCTGGATAAGGTCTCACATTCTATTTGTTCTCTTCTCCCTTGATGGTCCTAGGGGCCTCTGTTTCTGGACTGTAAGATTAACTACTTCCCCATTTTTGTTACAAAAC
>NW_006408537.1:27979944-27994049 GCF_000296735.1 Chrysochloris asiatica
TTGTTTAATATTTATAGTACTTATCTTCCCCAGTAAAAAATATCATGATCAACATTGACGTTGTTTAGGATTTGTTAAGAAATCAAATGATGAAGAAGCTACTCCAAAGTTTTAAAAACCATAGACGTCGCTTTTAGGACTAAGATGTCACTTTTAGGACCATCACAGGCCATGGTCTTTTCAATTGCCTCATATACGTTGGAAAGCTGGACAATTAATAAGAAAGACTACAGAAGAACTGATGCCTTTGAATTATGGTGTTGGTGAAAAATATTGAAGGAACAAATCTGTCTTGGAAGAAGTACAGCTAGAATGCTCCTGAGCAGTGAGACTTTGTCTTACATGTTTGGAATATGTTATCAAGGGGGACCAGTCCCTGGAGAATGACATCATGCTTGGTAAAGTAGGGGATTGGTTAAAGAGAGGAAGTCAAGTCCCTCAACACAATAAACTGGCAGTGGCTGCAACACTGGGCTCAAACACAGGACTGTGAGGTTGGCACAGGAATGGGTAGTGGTCTTCTCTGTTACATATAGGGTCTCTATGAGTTAGAGCTGACTCAATGACTCCTAACAACAACATTTTCTCCCAAGTTAAGCTGACATCCATAGTGAATAGAAATGTGCTGTCAGTTGAGTGATACTAAACTATCCTCAATTTCAAGTGCAATTTGAAATGCAGGAATTCTCATTTTTATCATATAAATAAAAGCAAATGTTGGATCTTAACTGGTTCCTAACAAAATAGATACATTTCTAGCCCTAGCTTTTATCACAGCAGTGAAGAGAATAGTGAGCTATGGTCAGTCATTTTACTAAGACCTGTCTTCTAAGTCTACTTCCAAGGAGGTCCTTGGGCCAAAATAATGAGAAAACCAGGACAAAAGTTGTGTGCCAGGGAGTGGGTTAGAAAACCTTTGAGTGAAAGTTACATCTAGTGAGCATCCAGATCTCAACTGGAACCCCATTAGCACTTAGTGAAACGTGTCCTCACTAGATATTTCCTATAAAATAGAATATTTCCTTGAAATTAAAACCCAAGAATTTTAGATATTTTGGCAAAACTTGAAAACTCTACAGTTTCATTTCCATTGTTTAGTGTCCTGTGATATTTTTAGAGTAGAGATAACAGAGATATCAGCTATAGTCTCTGATTTTTGTGCCACTTTGTTTCTCAAGTACCTCATTAGATACTTGATCAATGCTTCAATTATTTTGGTCCTGGAGACTGAAATTGTCAATGCAGCAGATTCGAGACCCAGGTATTGGTATGTTTTTTGTTTTTTTCCTTCTCATTCTTCAATTTTGCTTTGGTTCTTAATATACATTTTCTATGAGTTCCTTTTCCTCAAAAGATTAGCATTATCTCTTTTGGTATTAAAAAAGAAAGATGCCTATTTCAAAATGTTTCTGACAAACTATAATCTAATCATGAAAAGGAGGAATGAGAGTAAAACCTATTTTCATACCTCTTGGTAGAACAACTGGGTGGTTTTAAAATCTATGTTTTTAGCCCAAGGCAGGATGTAAGAGGGGGGATTTCAAAAAGTTTGTGAAAATATTTCATTATGTTTTATTTCCATGTTTTTACAGTTTTTGAAGCCCTCTCAAACATACATCATTCCATTTTAGAGATAGCTCAGAAAATTTAAATGTTATCATTTTTCTATAAAACCAATCAAAGTTGCCATCAAATTAATTGTGATTCATAGTGACCAACATGCTGTAGGGTAGAACTACAGTCCATAAGATTTTCAAGGCTGTTACCTTTCAGAACCATGTTGCCAGGTCTTTCTTCCAAGGCACCTCTGGGTGGGACAAATTTTCAGTTCATAGATAAGCACTAAACTGTTTGTGCTACCCAAAGACAAATTTTTTTATTTTAAATCCTAAACTTCCTACAAGTAAACACAAGAAAAAAATATCAGGATTCCAAATCTTCTCTTATCCAGTAGAAGAAAGCATACTGTCTCATCAAAGATGATTACGTATAGGCCTTAGTTTTTTGGGAAGGTCCTCACTTCTGATGGCATGTACAGGTTAGCAGATGTCTTGGCAGAAGTTTTACAGAAGGATCTATTCTAAGTAAAAGGGGACCGTCTAGATACTGTTCTACAAACCAGGTATAAACTTTATAAATGATGATTTATAAAATAAATCTATGACAGTAAATTTTCTTTCACACAATTAGTCCATTTAGGATTTTTTCCCATTCTGTTGAGCTCTGTTTATTCTTGTGAGAAATAAACTCAATCAAATTCATTTGAATATTCATGACTGATATAAAGTATAGATTGTCTCTAATTTATGACACGTTCAAGTTAAAATGAAACACATTTACCACTATCCATTTTTATGTTTTTGTACATCTTATTGTTAGTAATATGTTCCAAGGTATACTTTGCTAATATTATTCTCAGATGTTCACTTGCAAATGTTCAAAGATCAGATTTATAAAGATACTCATGATAAAGGCAATTATAGTGAAACCTAAAAATTAGAGAAGTATTTAACTCACATCAGAACTGACTTAGGATAGTCATTGTAATGGAACCCAATTGTGAGTTGGTGTGATGGCTAAGGTTGTGTATCAACTTGTCTGGGCAATAATTCTCAGTGATTTGGTATTATAATGTAGTTATCCCCCATGGTGAGAATGAATATAAGGGAATCAACTCATGATGAGATCTACTAGGATTATTGAATCACTTGAAAGGGAGTTTCCTTGGGGGTGTGGCCTGCTTCTAATATGTATGGACATTCTGGCAAAATTCTTCTTTTTGCTAGATCTAGATCCTGAATTTGGCTTGTCATCATCTGACCTCTGGTTCTTTGGACTTGCCATATTGCCTACTGATTTTGGAATTATTTAGCCTGTGAGCCTGTGAGCCAGCAGCCCACCAATCTTGGAATCATCCGCCTCCACAGCCTATGAGTCAGCTGTTTGTTGTCTGACCTGCCAATCTTTGGGTAGTCAGTCCCTGTAGCTATATGAGTCAGGTGGTCTGATTCACAGATTTGGGACTTGCCAGCTTCTGCAACTGAGTGAACCATAATCTTGAGATAATCTCTCTCTGCTTCTCTAAACTTTGCTAGTAATGCTACTTTAGACAACCTAGCCTAAGACAGTTGGGGACCACCTATAATTACAAACCATCTATGACAATCATTGACATCTCTGAAATTACTCACCATTTGATTCCATAAATAAATCTAGCTATGAATTTCTTGTACTTTGGACATGTTGGTCCTGGAGAAGAACATCAAGGTTGATAAAGTGGATGATTAGTGAAGAAGACGAAGCCCCCTAACAAGATGGATTGACACAGTGGCAACAACAATGGGCTCAAACATAATAACAATTGTGGAGATGGTGCAGAACTGGGCAGTTTATATACAATAATCCATGTACATTTCATTTCATCTCATTGATTACAATTCCCACAATGTAACACCATTTATAACACTTCCTCCCTGTGTTTCCTGTTTCCATTCCTCTTTCTTTCTTAACCTTTCTTTGGTTAAGAACTTTGCCCTTGGGTAAATGCTGCTCTTTTGATCTCACATGGTTGATTATTCAAAGGTGTGTGCATCTTTCCAGTATTACTGTTCCCGTCATAGAGCTGTCTATTGTTAGGTTGACAATTGAACCATGGGGATGAGTTCATTTCCAGACCTGAAAGGTGACTAAAGGTCATGGTCTTGGGAGTTTCATCTATCTATATCTGAACACAAACCTGTTTTTTTTTTGTAATTTCATGATTATTTTGAATGCATAAACTTTAGGAGGATTCTCCCTCATCTCCCCCCATCCTCCCAGTGCTCTGCCCAAGTCTAGAGAGAAAAGTGCTTCAATTGTTTCTTTTGATGACCCTTTTGTCATTTTACTATGTGAGTTATAAAAAACATGTGCATTAAAAAAAAACCCAAAAAAACAACAACTAAGAAATGGGGCAGAATTATGATGTTGAAATTCCTTCAGTTATTCTAAATAACACCAGTTCCAGGTTTTTAAGTGCAGTTGACTAGGGAATATTTCTTCTGTGGAGCTTGGTTCCAGTTAAGAGACTCTTGGTGTGCTCCCCCTCCAGCTCCCACTGGCATGATTCTTTAATCACTGTATTTGGTTTCATCTGTATTTGTTTTCTATTTATTTTAGAATCTTAGAAAATAGAACTCACATCTTGGACAGAAGAAAAAGGAAAAAAGTAAAAGGGAAGGATAAACAATTCAGAGGTGGTAGACAAGAGAAGTCCCTTGGTGGTACAAAAGATTAGCATACTCGACTGCTAATGGCAAGATTGTATATTTGAACTCATTTAGAGATTTCTTGAACTCCTGGTGTGACGGTGTAGGATAAGCATT
The DNA here is from genome assembly GCF_000296735.1 of Chrysochloris asiatica. Taxonomy (NCBI): domain Eukaryota; kingdom Metazoa; phylum Chordata; class Mammalia; order Afrosoricida; family Chrysochloridae; genus Chrysochloris; species Chrysochloris asiatica. The sequence goes on from NW_006408537.1 coordinate 27,984,309, forward strand.
GAACTGCAAACCATAATGTTGGCAGTTCAGACCCACCAGCCAATTCTTGGAAACCCTATACAGGGTCACTATAAGTAAGAACTAACTTGACAGCATTTAACAACAGCGATGCCTTGAAAGAAAGGTCTGATGATGTACTTCTGAAAAAATCAGTCACTGAAACCCAATGGAGCACAGTCCTACTCTGATACATATAGGATCTGGTGGATTTTTGCACCACAACTTCTGGTTGGTTTTCTATCACAATATAAGAAGCATACTGTATTTATAGCTATCAGTTTAAGATTTAGCTGACACACAAAAGCAACTACATCAGTCCTAGAGAACTGGATGAGGGGTGACTGATTTCCCCCTACAACAGTGATTAGACTAAGATATACTTTAATGAAACAGTGGCCAGATTAGTTGTAGACACTGGGCAAAAGAAATTGGAGACAATGGATTGTTTGGTAGTAAGGAACAGATCAACTGCACGTAGAAATGTCCATGCTCATAGTTCATTTGATGAGAAACAGTAGCATACCCCACAAGAGATGTGAGAAAACATATTAACTTTATAGCCACCATGAGGACATAGTCAGAAAAAGAAATTTTCCAATTTTTTTTTTTTTTTTTTTACCAGTGTTCTCAATTGAAATTTTGTTTCTATGGAAAATAAATTTAATCTTCTTAACTTTGAATGACCTCAGTTACCTCCTAGTGGGCCGTCCTGCCTCCAGACTGTTGGCTCCATCCAGTTCTACACCTGCAGACTTATTAAAACTTCCTAAAACACCTAAGTCACTCTCTACTCAGAGACAATGGTTTTTTATTCCTCCAACGTAATGGCTAAAGTTTACACATTTATTCAAGATTTGCACAACCTGAGTCAATCTTTCCTACATTTATATGACACTGTTTAGTAAGCATGTAACCCTACCATGTACTACTTAATTTGTAAATCCAACCGACTACTTTCATCTTGATTTAGGTATGGATAAACATCTCATATGTTACATACCAAAAACCAAACCATTTGATTCCCACTTTCATTACTTGATCCTCCAATGTTTTCTCCACTTTCAGTACTTGCCTTTATCATCTACCTATAAGTCAACAGGTTACAAGTTATCCTGACTTACTATGCTTCCCTCATCACCTGTTCATAATCAACAATCACCACATTCTATCCAGGTTATCAGCTTCTTTCTCTCCATGCCATTGCTCTTCCTGTCATGGGGTGGGGGTGGGGTGGGAGGAAGAAATGTCCTCAAATATTCAGAAGCTGAGTTGAGTCATTAGGTTTCACCTCAAATGCCTTCTCCCTGGAAATGTCTTCTCTTCCTATCCTATTTAGAATTCTGGAAATTATTATTTTTTGTTTACCAATTGTCTCTATCCACCAAACTATAAGCTCCCTGAGGTAGAACCTCCTTAACCTCATCACTATGATATCTTAGTACCTAGAATAGGGTTGGAGTCATGGTGTGCTGTGGGATAAAGCACTGGACTGCAAGGTCAGTTTGAACCACAAGGTCAGTGGTTCAAACTCACCACTCACTCCTTGGAAAACCTATACAGAGTTGCTATGAGTTGGAACCAACTTGAAGGCACTTAACAAAAACAAGAATAGGGTTGAGTTTCAGTAAGAGCTTCAAGTACTTCTAATAAACTAAACTGAATCTGTATTTAAGCCAAATGGGTCTCATTATATGGGGTCCTGAGCAAGGCATAGTTTATATTCCTTTTGCTTGTTAAACTATTTCTTTTAGTTTGAAATCCATGCCTTCCATTTCAAAATTAGAAAATTCACAACCCTGTTCAAATACTACCATTCCCAACCACTTTAGCTAATAATTATGGCCTCTCCTCTAAAATTCTATAAATGTTATTATCAGATTCCTCAATGTTTTTATTTTCCACATGCCATCTTGAAGCATTAGGTTCTCTTTTTATTTGTATAAATCTTAAATTGTGTTCTTTCTAAATGTTCTTTGAGTTTGGGGAGCAAAAATAAGTCTGAAGGGGGTAAGACCAGGGTTGTAGGGTGAATGGGATAAGGTTTACCAAAGAAAATCTTAAAGGACAACCCTTGTTAAACCTTGAAGAATGAGCAGATGCATTATTGAGATGGAAAAAATACAAGCTTTTCTGACCTTTTCCTCACCAAAACAATTTTCAGTTTTCTGAAAACTTCCTATTAAGCTCCCATGATTGTCCTGTGTTCTTTTTTTGAAATACTTTTATTGTGAATTGAGTGAAGGTTTACAGAACAGATCATCAGTCCCACATTCAACAAATTATACACTGTGTCATTACAATAACTGCAATCGATTCCATGTACCATCAGTTAACAGTATTTACTTCTATTCACTTAATTTGTTCCATTCTTCCCCACTCTATACCCATCATAGAATGTTTCATTTAGCAAGAATGTCTTTCCTTAACTTTTTACAACATGCAATATCTGTTCTATTTCAGTTGAATAATTTCACTCAGTTTACGAATTGGGCTGCTAGCCTCAAGGTCGGCAGTTCAAAACCACCAGCTGTTCTGCGGAAGAAAGATGAGGCTTTCTGCTCCCGTAAAGATTTACAGCGTAGGAAACCCTGTGCAGGGTTGCTATGAGTCGGAACCGACTCCACCGTACTTAACAACAACAATGTCCAATAGGTTCATCCATGCTGTGAGATGTTTTGCAGATTCGTCACTATTCTTCACTATAATGTAATATTCCATTGTGTGTATGTACCAAAGTTTGTTTAATGATTCTTCTATTGATGGGCATTTAGGCTGTCTCCATCTTTTTGCTATTGTGAATAGTGCCGCAATGAACATGGGGGTGCATGTATCAACATTCGTGGAAGAAGCAGTCAAGAGATCAGATGATGTATTGCATTGGGCAAATCTGCCGCACAAGCCTTTATAAAGTGTTGAAGAGCAGAGATGTCAGCTTGAGGACTAAGGTGCACCTGACCCAAGCCATGGTATTTTCAATAACCTCATATGGATGCGAAAGCTGGACAGTGAATAAGGAAGATCGTAGAAGAATTGATGCCTTTGAGTTGTGGTGTTGGAGGAGAATACTAAAAGTGCCATGGACTGCCAAAAGAACCAATAGATCTGTTTTGGAAGAAGTGCAGCCAGAGTGCTCCTTGGAGGCCAGGATGGCTAAGTTTCGTCTCTCATACTTTGGACATATTGTCCAGAGGAAACAGTCGCTGGAGAAGGATGTCATGCTGGGTAAGATGGAGGGTCAGAGAAAAAGTGGAAGACCCCCAACGAGATGGATCAGCCAGGTGGCATCATTGATGGCGTCAAGTGTGGCAGCCGTGGTGGTGTTGGCCCAGGATCGGACATTGTTTTGTTCTGCTGTGCATGGGGTCGCTATGAGTCGGTTCCGACTCAATGACACCTGACAACAACATATCTAGTTGTGTCACAGCTCTTTTTTCTTGAGGATATATACCAAGTAGAGGGATTGCTGGGTCATACAGTATTTATATTTCCAACTTTTTGAGGAAATACCATACCATTTTCCACAGTAGTTTTGCCATTTTACAGTCCCACCAGCATCGTAGGAGGATCCCAGCATTTGTTGTTTTCTGTTTTTTGGAACTTTGCTTTTAATGCTGCAGTAAGGTGATATCTCATTGATGTTTTGATTTGCATCTCTTTAATGGCTAATGATCCTGAGCATTTCTTCATAGATTTTTTGGCCATCTGAATGTTTTCTTAGGTGAAGTATCTGTTCGTGTCCTCAGTCCATTTTTTAATTGAATGATTTGTCCTCCTTTTATTCATGCATTGAAGTGTTCCATAAATTTTGGAGAGTAATCTTTTGTCTGGTATATCATTGCCAAACATTTTTTCTGTCTTTGGGTTCTCTTTTTACTCTTTTTGGTGAAATCCTTCAATGCACATAAGTGTCTAATTTTAAGAGGTCCCAGTCATCTATTTTGTCTTCTACTTGTGTGTTTTCAGGTATGCTTGATAGTGTATTTGTGCTAAGTTTGTGCCTATTTTTTACATGATGATCTGTATCATTGTAGGTTTTACACTTCAATGCCTTAAATCTACATTGAGTTCATTTTTTTATTTGGTGTGAGATATGGGTCTTGTTTCATTGTCTGCAAATTCCAATTTTGCTAGTACAGTTTGTTAAAGAGACTCTCTCTTCTCCATTTATTACATTTTGGCCCTTTGTAGAATGAACTTATGTGGATGGATTTACTTCTGCGTTCTCAATTCTGTTCCATTGATCTATGTGTCTGCTTTGATTACTGTGGTTGTGTAGCAGGTTTTGAGAGTGGGAAGTGAGAGACCTCCTACTTTGTTCTTCATTTTCAATAATGCTTTGCTTATTAAGGGTCTCTTTCCTTTCCATATAAAGTTATAAATTAGTAGGTTTTTTTTTTTTATCTCTTTAAAGAAGGATGGTGAAATCTAGATTGGGATAACATTATAACTATAGATTGCTTTGGCAAGTGTTCACATTTTTATAATATTAAGTCTTCCTATCCATGAGCAGAAGATAGTCCTACATTTCCTCAGGTCTTTTTTGGTTTCTTGTAGTAGTGCTTTGTAATTTTCTATGTATATGTCTTTTGTTTATCTGGTTAGATTTATTCCCAAGTATTTCAGCTTTTGGGTGCGTATTGTAAATGGTATTGTTTTCCTGAAATCCTTTTCAGAGCTCTCTTTATTAGTGTAAAGTAATCCAACTGATTTTTGTATGTTGATCTTGTACCCTGCTACTTTGCTCAATCTATTGATGAGTTCCAATAAATTTCTTGCTGAGTCTTTGAGATTTATGATATGATGTGATATTAGTATAGGATCATATCATCTACAAATGGAGAGAATTTTACTTCTCTGCAAATTTGGTTGCTTTTAATTTTCCTTTCTTTCCTTATAGCTCTGGCTAAGACTTTCAACACAATGTTGAATTGTTGTTGTTGTTCTGTGCCGTGGAGTCGGTTCCAATGTTGAATAGGAGTGGTAATAAAAGGCATGCTTATGTGGTTCCTGATCACAAAGGGAATGCTTTCAGTGCCTCTTCATTGAAAGTAATCTTGGCTGTTCAATTCATATGGTGGTGGTGGTGGTGGTGGTGGTGTGCAGTGGAGTAGGTTCCAACTCATAGTGACTCTACATAGGATTTCCAAGGTTGTAAATCTTTATGGGAGCAGAAAACCTCATCAGTTCTTCCACATAATAGGCTGGTAATTTCGAACTGCTGACTTTGAGGTTAGCAGCCTGTCTCATAATCCATTACGCTACCAGAGCTCCTTTTGGATTGGTATATATGTTCTTAATTATGTTGAAAAATTTCCCTTCTATTCCTATTTTGTTGAGTGTTTTTGTCAGGAATGGATGTTGGATTTTGTCAAATACCTTTTTGCATGAATTGATATCATCACGTGATTCTTTTCCATTGTTTTATTTATATAGTGGATTATGTCGATTGATTTTGTAATTGTTTTGACCCAGCTTTGCATTCCTGGTATTTATCCCACTTAGTCATGATGTGTTATTTTTTTCATATGTTGTTGAATTCTATTGGCTAGGATTTTGTTCAGGATTTTTACATCTATTTTAATGAGGGATATTGGTCTATATATTTTTTTTATCTTAGTGATGTTTTTGCCTGGTTTTGTTATTAGAGGTATGCTTGCTTTATAAAGTTAATTTAGGAGATTATCATCCTTTTCTATATTATGGAATAGTTTGAGTAAAATTGCTGTCAACTCTTCTCTGAATGTTTGGTGAAAGTTATCTGAAGCTATCTTTTCAATTTGGGATTTAAAAAAATGATTTGATCAATTCCTTCTCTTGTTATAGGCTCATTCAACTTTTCTACTTCACCCTCTGTTAGTTTAGGCAGGTTGTGTGTTTCTAAAAAGTTTTCCATTTCTTTTAGGTTTTCAAATCTGTTGGAGTACAATTCTTCATTGTTGTTGTTGTTATGTGCCATGGAGTCGATTCTGACTCATAGCGACCCTGTACAGAGTTTCCGAGGCTGTAAATCTTTACAGGAGCAGAAAGCCTCATCTTTCTCCTGCAGAACAGCTGGTAGTTTCGAACTGCTGACTCTGAGGTCCACAGCCAGATTCATAAGCACTACGCTACCAGAGCTCCTACAGTTCTTCATAGTATTATGTTATTGTTCTCCCACCTCATTGGTTCTGTCATGAAGTCATCCATATCATTTCTTATTTATGCTATTTGTATATTCACCATCTTCTCTTTTGTTAGACTTTCCAATCGTTTGTTAATTTTATTAATTCTATCAAAGAACCAATTTCTTGTCTTGCTGAATCTATTTTTTTTTTTTTTTCTGTTTCATTTATTTCTGCTCTAATCTTTACTATTTCTTTTCTTCTGGTGTCAATAGGCTTACTTTACTACTCTTTTTATAATTGTGTAGATGTTTGGTTGAACTGTTATTTCTTCTTTTTGGATGTGTGCATTTATTACTATATATTGCCCTCTGAGCACTGCATTTGCTGTGTCCCAAAGGTTTTGATAGGTTGTGTTTTCATTCTCATTTGATTCAGAAATTTTTTAATTTCATTTTTTATTTGGTCTATGGAGTTTTGGTGTGGAATTATATGATAAAGCACTGGACTGCAAGGTCAATTTCAACTGCAAGGTTGATAGTTAAAACTCAGCATCTACTCTTTGGAAACACTATATAGGGTTGCTATGAGATGCAATTGAATAATAACAATGCAAAACCTATATGGGGGCAATGTCTGACTTCCTCTGGCTTCACAAGGGGTAAAAAAGTCAAACTCAAAATCAGTCCAAAACTGACTTATATGAAGTGAAGGTCAGACATGTTTCCACTTACATACTTTTTTATCCTATCCTGACACCAGCCATCCCTCACACTGCACTCTCTGCTTCATATCTGGTCCTGACAATCCATTGCAATAGTCATACAGAACTCATAACAATACTTACAATTATGGTGTTTATTAAAGAAGTGAACAGGTCACAATTCAGGGCCTAAAACCTATAGCTGCTTTGTTTATCCATCCCACTGCCTCTGCCATTGCCTTTACTGTCATAATCTTCCTTTTTGATGGTCCTGGGATCTTCCTTTTTGCTACTGAGATGGTTCCTTTTAAATCTAACTGGATGACAAAAGTAACCAATCCCAGCGTTAGGGTCCTGTACACCTTATTTGCATGGCGTGGTACTGTCGGCTAATGTGCTGGGCTGCAAGGTTGGTTTTAACCACAAGGTCGATGGGTCAAACGCACCAGTCACTCCTTGGAAACCCTACACAGCATAGCTATGAGTTGTAACTGACTTGATCGCACTTAACAACAAAATCATTTGGTGGACATTAAGAAGGTTTTGAATAGAAAAATCCTATGAAGTAAATTTAAGGTACCATAATCTATTACACAGTAACTTTCAAGCAGTATGTTCAATTTCCATGTATTTGATTTTTTTCACCTTGATCTTTCAATTGTTGATTTCTAATTTTTTTGCATTGTGATCTGAAAACATGATTTGTAGCATTTTGATGTTTTAAAATTTTCTGAGACTTTTTTTGTGGCCTATCATATGATCTATTCTGGAGAATGTTCCCTGTGCATTGGAAAAGAATGTATATTGTGCTATTCTTGGGTTGAGTGCTTTGTATACATCTATGAGGTCAAGTTGGTTGATTGTGTTGTCTAGTTCTTTTGTGTCTTTTTTGAATTTATTTCTAGTTGTTCTGCTCTTTTTTGAAAGTGGTGCATTAGTATCTTCGATTATGATTGTGGTGGTGGTGGCTGTGTGCTGTGGAGTCAGTTCTGGCTCATAGAGACCCTGTAAAGGGTTTCTGAGGCTGTAATCTTTCTGGGAGCAGAAAGCCTGAAGAACAGCTGTTAGTTTCGAAATGCTGACCTTGCGGTTTGCAGCCTGATTTGTAACCACTACACTACCAGAGTGAGTTGTCGATTCCTTTCTTCATTCTATTAAAGTTTGATTTGTATATTTTGAGGCTCTTTCATTGGTGGAATAAATATTTATTAGGGTTATGTTTTCTTGTTCAATTGAGCCCTTTATCATGATATAATGTCCTTCTTTGTCTCTTATTCTAGTTTTTGCCTTAAAGTCTGTTTAATCAGATATTAAAATTGTCACTCTTATTATTATTTTTTTTTTTATTAAATGTTTTTATTTTGGATTGAGTGAAAGTTTACAGGGCACATCATCAGCTTCACATTCAACCATTCATATAGCTTGTTTCATTACATTGATTATTATCCCCTCCATATATCATCAGTTAACAGTGTTTCTCTCTATCCTCTTTAGCTTTTTTTTTTTTTTTTTCGGGGGGGGGGGACTCTTATTTGGTTTTGATTACTATTAACTTGATATATTTTTTCCCATCCTTTAATTTGTAGTCTATTTCTGTATTTGTGTCTAAGATGTGTCTCTTGTAAATAGCATATTGAAGGATCCTGTTTTCTTATACATTCTGCTATTATCATCTCTTAATTGGTACATTTAGTCTGTTTACATTTAGTGTAATTATAGATAGGTGTCTATTTATTGCTTTGATTGCTGTCATTTTGCTGTGTGTTTTTCTGTGATGGTTTCTTTGTTGGACATAATTTTCTGTGTTGAATTCATTTTGTTTTTTGGTTTTCTTTATTTCTGTTGTGTTAATGTCTACTAAATCTTCCTGATTTTCCTCTGGTATTTTGATGTAAAGGTATATTCATTGTGTTTGAGGTTACCCTGTAATTTGTTATTTTCCCCCCATTTAAAACAATCTGTTTATCTTGAGATCTACTTGATTTCCTCCCCATTTGGAAATTCTGTATCTACACTATTCCTTCTTTTTGCTTTTTAGTTGAATTGCTATCTCTGGTTCCCTATATTTGGTCTTGTTGGTTGGTTTACTTTAAATGCTTTTGTATCTGGGTTGAGTTTTGGGTGATGTCATATATGTTAATCTCAGGTTTTTGCCTGTTGTTGTTGGTTCTCAGTTCAAAGAGCATCCTTTAGCGTTTTTTTGCAAAGTTGGGCTTGTTATTACAAATTCCTTTAATTTCTGTTTATCTGGAAATGTTCTAATTTCACTGTCATATTTGAAGGGCAGCTTTGCAGGGAATATGATTCTTGGTTGGCAGTTTTTTCTTTCAGAGTTTTGTAAATGTCATTCCATTGCTTTTTTGACTGCATGGTGTCTACTGACAAGTCAGAGTTTAGTCTTACTGGTTCTCCTTTGTAGGCAACTTCATTTAACTGAACTGCTTTCAGGATTCTTTCCTTGTTTTTGGTTTTGGAAAGCTTGATTATGATATATCATGGTGATTTTGTTTTGGGATCTTTCCTGTTTGGGGTTTGTTCAGCTTCTTGTATGCTTATCTTCTCATCTTTGATGACGTTAGGAAAGTTATTTTCAACAACTCTGCCAATTTTCTCTGAGGTTTTTTATTGTCTCTGTCTATTCTGGAATTCCAGTCCACTGTAAGTTATTCCTCCTTATGGCTTTCCACATGACTCTTAGGCTTCCTTTGGATTTTTTCATTCTTTTTTTCTGATTGCTCTTCCATCTTACTAGTATTGAAAAGCTCACTAATTCGGGCTTCCATTGCTTCAAATCTACTTCTTTCGATGTATTGTCAATTTCTGAAATCCTAATATTAATCTTCTAGATTTCTATTTTCAGATTGTGTAATGTTTCAAAATTTGCATTTATTTTGTCTGTCCCTTCTTGTAGTGTTTTCCTGAATTCTTATTATATAT
>NW_006408537.1:27994149-28002794 GCF_000296735.1 Chrysochloris asiatica
TTTTTTTTTACTGTATTCTCCTTGCTTTCCTTGGTCTTTCTGTCGATCCTTTGCAGGTACCTGAATGACTTTTTTTTCTCTTTCCAGTTATTTTTCAGTTAGTTCCATTATCTTTTCTTTATCAGAAATGTTTTTTGGATCTGTAGTTTAGTCATTTGCTTGTGCCATCATCTTTTGTTTCTTCATGTGAGCTAAAATTGTCTGTTGTCTCTGGGGCTCTGTAGTTTTTTTCATATTTGCATTTAATTGGTGATTGTCTGTTGATGTGTTCTTAGGCTTTCACCAAGTATCTCCTGTGGGTAGAGTTAGAGAATGGAAATGTATGCATTGGTCTCTATTTGTTGTTCATGTACCTTCATTTAGGAAGGGGTTGACTGCCATGTATTATTGGTAAGGTGTATAGGAACTGGTATTGTCTCATGCTAAGTGAGTAGTAGTGCGGAAGGTACCATTGTGGCTGGGCTGTATGGACATGGTTTCTCTCTCTTTTTCAGTTGCCTGTGTGACTCTGCTCTTCCAGGACACTGTCTGTTCCAAAGCTGCTCAGAAAGGTTCAAGATAATCATGCCACATCAGCCAGCTGTTTAACAGTCTACCACTCTTGCTACTCCCGCTCAACTTCTCCAAACAAGCACTCAATCTACTATTTTTCTACTAAAGTTCATGGTTCCAGGGTGTTCATCTGTGTCTGCTTTATTTGGTCTCTTGTATTTTTGTTGTAGAAGGTCTGTGGGTCTACCTAGTACACCATTTTACTGGAAGTCTTGTCCTATGTCCTTTGAGAAACCTATCAAGATGACCCTTTTGGAATCCCAAAAAACATTAGGCATAACCTTCTGAACTGACCTTTCTGTCTTTAATGTATGCAACTGTTTTGATTGAACCCCTTTTTTGAAGTCACCTTAACAATACTGTGCCGAATGAGAGAACTTGTCTATATTTATTCATTGATCTGAGAGCAATGCATAATCACATTTTGGTTGAAATAAACCCATGCATGTATAAACTGAAACCTTAGTAGCAGTACTTTTTCACTTACTCTTGTATTTTTAGACCTACGCTTGTAAGTCAACCACAAAAGGATGACTTTTGTATAATTTAATTTATGCAAGAAGACAAGAAGTACCTTGTATACAGGAAACAAAATTTGATGGCAATTACTAGAGGTAAGAGGTAGAGAGAAAGGTATGTTTACGGTGATAGAAAAAGTGCATTGATTAAGATTTTCTGACTGATTATTGTAATTGTTAGGGACAACATTATGGAGAATGCATATTCATGAAAAATGAATTGTGCTCATGTGGAACTTTTACATATACCAAAAGGTAGTCATTTGAACAGAAAAGTGGATACTGAATGGCATAAAATTAGGAAAGATGTGAACAAGGTTCTGTTCTTTCACCATACTTATTCAGTCTGTATGCTGAACAAATAATCTGAGAATCTGGATCATATGAAGAAGAATGTGACAGTAGGATTTGAGGAAGACTCATTAATAACTTGGGATATGCAGATGATACAACCTTGTTTTCTGAATGCAAAGAGAACTTAAAATACTGATGAAGATCAAACTTAAAATACTGATGAAGATCGAATACCACAGCCTTTGGTATGGGTTGCATCTCAACGTAAAGAAAAACAAAAATCCTTACTATGGAACCAATAAATAACATCATGGTAAATGAAGAAATGATTGATGTTCTCAAATATTTTTGCTTGGATCCACCATCAACAGCCACTGAAGCAGCATTCAAGAAATCAAATGATACACTACATTGGGCAAATCTGCTGCAGAAGACTTTTTTAAGTGTTCAAGAGGAAAGATGCCAGTTTGAGAACTAAGGTGTACCTATCCCAAACAACAGTGTATTCAATAACTTCATATGAATGTAAAAGTTGAACAAGGCATAAATATGATACAAGAATTGATGCATTTGAGTTAAGGTGCTGGAGAAGAATAATGCTGAATTTTATTTTACATTTATGTGACTCAACAGGGCTCTAGAATCTGTGTGTCTTCAGCTCACTATTATGAGAATAACCATTACTCTGTTCTCCCACACATCAATGGAAAATTCCATTTCAATGAATATCAAATCAACCAAAGCTTGTAACAGAGGTCATTCCCGAAAGGAGATAATTAAATCACCATACTTTTTTTTTCTCTAGGGGATGTTAGATTTATTTTTCTAAACTCTAATATCTAAACTGATTTTTCACTACACTCTGACTATGCAAATTTTGACTAGAGTAACTTTTGTTTTTGATTCCAAGAGTGTCACTATATGATAAGTACTGGACCAAACGGTCCATTTGAACTGCAAGGTCAGTGGTTCAAACTCACCAGCCCCTCCTCAGAAACCCTATGCAGGGTTGCTGTGAGTCGGAACCAACTCGACAGCACTTAACAACAATAACAACAACACACACACACTCACACAAACACACACACATATATATATATGCTGCTGTTAAATGCTGTGGAGTCAGTTCTGACTCATAGGGACCCTGTATAAGGCTTCCAAGGAGCACCTAGTGCATTTGAGCAGTTGACCTTGTGGTTAGCAGTCAAGTGCTTATCCTACAGTGCCACATCAGGATTTTATATATATATATATATATATATATATATATATATATATATATATATATATACATATAAGGAGCTCTGATAGCGTAGTGGTTACGAATCGGGCTGCAAACCTTAAGGCCAGCAGTTCGAAACTACCAGCCGCTCCGCAGGAGAAAGATGAGGCTTTTTGCTCCCATAAAGATTTACAGCCTCGAAAACCCTGTACAGGGTCGCTATGGGTCAGAACTGACTTGACGGCACTTAACAACAAATATATATATTATATATACACACACACATGTATACATATATATACACACACACATATATATATACACACACATATATACACACACATGTATACATATATACACACACACACATACACACACATATATATGCTAGTGCTATGTGCCATGGAGTTGGTTCCGACCCATAGCGACCCTGTACAGGGTTTCTGAGGCTGTAAATCTTTATAAGAGCAGAAAACCTCATCTTTGTCCTGTGGAACAGCTGGTAGTTTCAAACTGCTGACCTTGTGGCTCGCAGCCCGATTCATAACCACTATGTTATCAGAGCTCCTTATATACATAGATATATACACATAAATAAAATACATTTAGCCATTTTAGCAATTTTAAGTGTAAAATTCAGTGACATCAACAAGATATTAATTTATGAATGCTTCTTTATTTCAAGGAGATTGGCTTGGGATAGTGCCCTCAAACAGAAATGATTTGTGTTACCTGAATTACATCTGGGTGCATTATCCATCAACATGGCCGATGGTCTTCAGCAGTCCTGGTCGACCTCTCATCTAAATGAACACCTATACTAAATACTGGGCTAAGACAAGGTCTTTCATTCTAAAGGTATTGCCTTGCAATTTGAATTTCAATTTTATAATTTTAATAACCAGTGATGCCTCTATTTAGCTAATTGAGTTATCCTCAGAAAATGGTCATGTTGAGGCATTTCACTATGTATATAGGTATGTAGAAGATTCAGGTTGTTAATTTTGTGATATACATATTCGTTAAATTTTTTAGCAATTTCAAAACACAGTAGCAAAATTTGTTAAATATATAGAGAAGGAGTGGGTGCATAACACATATACATTATTACCTATTGTTTTATCAGGAAACATATTCAGCTCCGAAGATCAAATGCACTAGAGGCAATGCAAAAAAATATTTAAAGAATTAAATATTTATCGTGGCTCTGTGTGTTAATGCGCTGGGCTGCAACATTGGTTTGAGTCACAAAGTTGGTGGTTCAAGCTCACCAGTCTCTTTTGGAAACCCTATAGAGGGTCGTTGTGGGTTGGAAACTTACTTGATGGCACTTAACAACAACAACAACAAATGTTTCTGGAACGGTGTGAAATTTTTGAATATTTGGATATTAAAAATGCTATAAATGTATTTATGACCGTCAACATTTGAAGCATCTCCCACAACCTAGACTTCCAAAAATATTTTGGGTGTTTCTTTATAGTGGGACAATATTCAGGGTTGGGCATTAAAGAACTATCTTGTATGGAAAAACACTTAAAAAGGATGTTATTTCAACAATCTGTTTCTCAGAGCTTCATTTGATTTGATGTTTTTTGTCAGTCAGCTTCTCAATATTAATGTCTCTACCAGACTGAAATAACCTGTCATCCTTTAGAATACTTGCCAAATTTAATTCAGATTAATTTCAAAATTAAAGATGACACATTTAATCAAGATAAATACATAAATGTCCATTTGAAGGTATATTTTAAAAAGTGACTTCACTAACCAGATGGTGTTTCTGTGCAAATAAGCAGATCTTGAAAAAATCACTCTGTACAAAGTAAACACAAGGTTGGCCCCTAACTAGAGCAGGTTGCTTTTTGAATCCTTTGACCACAGATGACTGAAATGGTGCACTTGACTTCACCTCAAAGTGGAGGCTCTGCATTGAGTCAATGATGGTGATTAGGGACACTGTGCTGGGGGTGGTCTGCCTCCGTTCTTGGATCCAGCTCATGTGAGAGCCCCCTGCTGATGGCCATCCAACTGATGGCCTGTTGTCCAAGACCAGATCTAGGCTCAGATGTCTAGATTAGCTGGTAATTGGCTTCTGTAGGTACCTTTTCTTCTGTGCCTATGCATTTCTAAGAGACCTTGGAGTGAGCAGAGATAGGGACAGGGTTTGAATTATATTCCTATTCCTGAGCCAGATGTTGTCTTATTTTTATAAGTATAAATATTTATATCTTGTTGATATTACTTATTTTTGTTTGAAGAAACCTAAAACTTCAAATATTGTTGAATTTTGCTTATTTCAGATTATGAAATAATGTACTCACATGGTAAAAAAAAAATCAAATAAAAAAGTATACCTAGTTAAAAGTGACCATTTGCTAGGAATCAAAATTAACTCAACAGCAATGGGTTTGATTTTGTTTTTTTAATTCTATTTTTAACCATAGGCAAATACCTTTCAATAGTTTAAAATGCATGCTTCGAGAACATTTTCATGCATACACATTGATGCATAGAGTTTGGCTTCATGAGTTACGATATTGGAGGAGAATATTGAAAGTACCATGGGCTGCCAAAAGAACCAATAGATCCGTTTTGGAAGAAGTGTAGCCAGAGTGCTTCTTAGAGGCCACGATGACCAAACTTCGTCTCAGGAGGGACCAGTCACTGGAGAAGAATATCATGCTTGGTAAGGTGGAGGGTCAGAGAAAAAGAGGAAGACCCCCAACGAGATGGATTGGCCAAGTGGCAGCATCGATGGACTCAAGCATGGCAACAGTAGTGAGGTTGGCCCAGGATCGGGCAGTGTTTCGTTCTGCTGCGCATAAGGTCACTATGAGATACACTCGATGGCACCTAACAACAACTACAAATCCACAAATAGGATTAAGCTGTTGTGTAATTTGCTTTTGTAATTTAGCAACGTCTCATAATAACTGCGTAGATTTTCACTGCTGGAATGTACAGTCATGATTTAATGAGATACTGATTGTTTTAATGATGATAAATATTCCATTGAACATATAGTGCTGTGTTGAAGGCAAAAATAAAGACATGTTTTAATCTTAACACCTCCTCTTTTGTTTCTGGGAAAAAAAGATTCAATTCTATGTGTATTGTTAGAAGTATGATGTTTGAAAATGCTAATGTTAAAATTAGTTGCAATACCAGGAACATAAAGAATAACAACACAATAGGCAAGCCCTAAATGAACATGTGTTATGTATAAGTGAATCATTATTTTGTTTTTTTCAAAAGCATATAATTTCAGTGAACCCAATCTTCCTTCTTTTACTGCAGTTTTCTAAAAAAGCAAAACAAAACTAGACTATAAAGGCATGATCTTAGAAGAATGTTTATTAATATTTGGATATGGATTTTATATCTGCTATTTTTTAGAAGATAGGAAAGTTAAAAGAAGAGTCTGAACTTCTCTGTGTAGATTATAGTTATATTATGGATATGATTTTTATTTATGGCAGGAATCTATTTGTATAGGCTTTAACAAACATATCTTTGTAATTGTTGTTAAGTGCCAGCAAGTCGATTCTGACTCATAGTGACCTTGTAGGCATCCATTTATCTAGAATCCAAGTATCTAAAAATCAAAATTAACTTTTTTTTTTTTTTTTGCCTTCTATTCTAGAACACCTCCAATGCTAGGAGCCCTGTTGGCACTGTGGGATAAGCATTGGACTGCTAACCAAAGATCAGTGGTTCTAAACCATCAGCTACTCCAGGGGAGAAAGATGAGGCTGTTTGCTCTTACAAAGATTTACAGTCTCAGAAACCCTATATAAGTTTTCTATGGGTTGGAATTAACTTGACGGCAGTGGGTAATCAGTAAAAATGCTGGAACCAGGGCTAGAGCAGTGGTGGGGAAGGATGAACAGGAGAAGACTACCGACAAGAATATAAAAAGATTCATTACATTTAGATAAAGTGTTGTTGTTATTGTTGATAGGTGCTGTTGAGTCTATTCTGACTCATCATGACCCCAGGAAACACGGATCCAGAACCACCTTCACAATCATTACTATGTTTGAGTTCATTGTTGAGTTACTGAGTCCGTCTATTTCATTGAAGGTCTTTTTTCTTTCACTGACCCTCTACTTTGCCATGTACAATGTTCTTCTCCAGGGACTGGTCCCTTCTGATAACATGTCATATGTATTTTAGATGAAATCTCAGCATCCTCCTTCTAAGGAGCATTCTGGCTTTATTTTTTCCAGAATAGATTTGCTTGTTCTTTTGTCAGTCCAGAGTATATTCAGTATACTTTGCCAATGCCATAATTCAAATGCATTGATTCTTTGATCTTCCTTGTTGATTTCTAGCTTTCACATGCATATATTGTTGATGTTGTTAAATGCCATCGAATGGGGACAGAATGAAACACCGCCTGGCCTATGTCATCATCACAATTGCGTGTAAGGTGACTGAAAATCCCATGACTTAGGTCAGGGGCACCTTAATTCTCAAAGTGACATCTTTGCTTTTTTAAACACTTTTGAGAGCAGATTTGCCCAGTGCAATACGTTTGTTGACTTCTTTTTTTTTTCTTTTTGCCTTTAAAAGCTGGCATTTATTATCCCACAGTTTGGAGTCTAGGGGTCTAAATTCAAGTTCCAACAGTGCTCGTCTATTTTATAACTGAGCCCAGTTACTACATAGTATTGTTCAGGAATTTTGTTTAGTTGAAGTCCATGTGAAGATTCTAGAGGCCAGGGAGATCCAATAGCAGCAAACACTGGGAACTCAGTGAGTTGGAGAGAGAGGTAAAGACAGGAAATCTACTTATTGCAAGGAGCAGCGGTTTTATGCTTTCGTGAAAATGTACTCCTTAATAGCAGGGAGCAAGAGAATTTTGTTTCTGTAGTCTCACAATGCACTGTTTGATGCAAAGTAAATATGCAATGCATTGCTGTTAAATGAGAAGAATATATAGATTCACATTTCTCTTGGGGTACAGGTGAAAAACAAACAATTGACTAGAAAAATGGGTGTTCAAGAGGATGTAGAAAGTGTATATAGAGTGCAAAGAAGAAAATTAGATGCCTTCCCCCTCTTCCACTCACCAGAAGATCAATGTGGTCACCACCAAGCTACTTACATGCCTGCTCATGTGTTCCCTTTGAGTTTGAGTCTTGGAGGGGGGTTTGTCCAGAGTGACTTGATTGCTTGCCTTGATGGCTCCCCTGCAAACAACTTGCTTGTTCTTGTAGTAACCAGTCAGACTGCCATTTTTGTTTTGGATTTTGCTGGCTGGTCTTTCTTTCAAGAAGTACCTTTGTTCCTCTAGCTGCTCCAGGCTGGTCTGCTTGGCCTTTCAAGTGGGAATGTCCCACCTCAGAAGGTTTTGGATGGTGCCCAGGATTCCACCTAAGGTCCTATAGACTACAAAGGCTCTGTAGGAAGCCTATTTCATTGGGCAAGTTCTAGAACCCCTTTTAGGTATTCCAGTCAGTTATAAGCTTAAGACGGGCTTACAAGCTTTCAATAGTCTTGTTTCCCGATATTCCTTTCTATCCCACTCAAGTGTCTATTTTATAATATTAGGTGAGGGAAACCAATATTCATAAGACAGCCAATTAGCTTAACATTATTTCCCCTCTTTTACCCATTCAGACTATGCCTCTATCCCTGTATTACAGAGCCCTGTTGTTCTAAGGTTGAGCATACATCACTATTTACCTCTGTCCCATTTAGCCCATGCAAACCTGCCATGGTATTCCCCTATCTACCTTGTTCTTTCATCCCCTCCTTCTTGTGTATTACACCTGAACCCCAAACTATGATGTATGATGTGTCTATTCCCTACCTTGTGCTATACAGTCCCCTTCTCCCCATTCCCCCTTTCCTTGCCCCGTGGGTAACCAACACATTTTATTTCCCCCTTTTAGTATGAATATCTTTTCATAAGCTTTTATAATAATGGTCTTATGCAATATTTGCCCTTTTGTGACTGACTAATTTCACTCAGCATAATATCCTCAAGGTTCATCCATGTTTTATGATGGCTTGCAGCTTCCTTGTTATTCTTCAATGTAGCTTAATAT
>NW_006408537.1:28004384-28006836 GCF_000296735.1 Chrysochloris asiatica
ATTTTTATATAAATTTCTTAATTTATTTAAATAAAATGCAATAAAATGACATGTGTTCTCCATAGTAGTGTTTAATACAATCTTATCAGCCATTAACACCCATTATGTAATTAGTTGCCAAACAAGAGTTGGGATGAATTGGTTAATTTTGAAGACCAAGAGAGAAGTGATGTCATGCCACATCAGATTAATAGTGGTGAAAGTAAACCATAAGAAGAATTCTGGGATAAGATAAGGATATTAGGAGACTGGGAAAGTGATATAAAATACTTATGAAGGCAGGGGATTCCTCAAAATAAAACAAACTAGAATAAAGCAAAATAATGGAACAACTGTGTTGTCTTTCATATTTTGCCCAGGGCAGACTCAGCCTGACTCATACTCCACTATTTAAATTTTTTAAAATATGTCCTTTGACCAGGGATCACTTACTTAAGACACAAACCAGCTGGATCTTCTGTTTGGAAATTTGGTGGCCTTGGAACTTAAATGGTAAACAGCTACACTGAACTTACTGTAATATAAATAACATGCATCCTAAATTAGGCTCAAAATAGTTAAGTGAATGAATTCTATTGAGTTTTCTGATTAGGCTTGTTAAGGTCTTGGGAACTTGATTACAGTCCAATAGGGGAAAAGACTGGGTTATTCAAGACTCTGGTATATTGTTCTGACTAATTAGCTTGAAAAAAGATGGATTTGTTTTTGTGTGTGTATGTGACTACATTGAAAGGTTTGCAAGTCAATGATATTAATAGTTGCATATACATGGGGAAAATATTATAAGAGGAAAGGAAGGTAAAATACGATATAATTTTAAATAAATGTATCCAGTGTTCCTCGGACACTCTATACAGGGTCACTATGAGTCAGAACCAACTTGATAGTATTTAACAACAAGGTAAATATGGGGGATACAGAGTTAAGTAGAATTTTCAGGCTAAGACTAATAACTAAAGCCTGGTGATTTTCTGAATACCCAATCATTACAGAATATTGCTTGATATACTGCTAGACGCTATTGTTGTTGTTGTTGTGTGCCATTGAGTTTGTTTCTGACTCATAGTGACCCCTTTCTTGTTTTTTTATTTCCTCCCCTTTCTTGGTTTTCTCTCTTTCATCTGGTAATTATTGAACTCAGAATTTCTCCATAAAATCAAGATTATTGCCAATTGCTGATATTAGTAAAATTGACAAAAGACAAACATTTGATTTAAATTTTTTATTTTGTTGTTAGTGGTGTGAGGTAAAGGTCTTGTTTCAGTCTTTTGCATCTCAATTTCCAGTTCTTCCAGCACTATCTGTTGAAGAGACTGTCTCCTCCCTATTCAATGTACTTTGGCCCTTTGTCAAAGATCAGTTGGCTGTATGTGGATGGGTTAATTTCTGGATTCTCAGTTCTGTTCCATTTATCTATGTGTCTTTCGTTGTACCAGTACCAGGCTATTTTGAGCACTGTAGCCATGTAGTAAAATTTGAAATTAGGGATTTTGGCAGAATATGCTTTATTTTGCAGAACAAAGCATACATCAACCAATTCAATGGTTTCTCTATGTACAATACTATGACATAGATTACTTTCGTCGAGATATATAAGTATTAACACCCACTTTTTTTACTTGTTTCTTTCCTATTGTTGTTACTGTTGTTAGGTGTCATCGAGTAGGTTCTGACAAATAGCAACCCAGTATAGGGTTTCTGACGAATGGCTGGTGAGTTTGAACCAGTGAACTTGCAGTTCAAACCAATGTTTTGGTCTTATCCTATATAGGGTTTCTGAGAGTGGCTGGTGAGTTTGAACTATTGACCTTGGGTTAGCAATCCAGTGCTTATTCTACATTGCCACACCAGGACTTGATGGAAGATGCCGTTGTTGTTAAATGCTGTTAAGTCAATTCTGACTCATAGCTACCTTGTATAGGGTTTCTGAGGAGTGATTGGTGAGTTTGAACTGCCAACCCTATGGTTCAAACTGACCATGGTCGAGTACTTGTCCTAGAGTGCCACATCAAGATTCCAGCTGGAAGATGAGCCTCCTAAAAATGCACAATCACTCAGCAATGGACTTGCATATATCAGTAGGATTTCTAAAGCATACCATACTGACACAATGTCTTAAAAGTGTGCAGCATAATTACTTCTGGGGATGATAAAGACCAAGAACTGTGATTAGTCAACTGATTGTATTTCATGGTGTTTTCTCTAAACTGAAAGAAGATGAGCATTTATTCAAATATTTGGTGACTGAGCTTCCCTTGTTCTCTTGATGAAAGGGAAAACAACCCGGCGCCACTCATCAACCACACCTCACACCAAATGGCCCATCTAGAGACTTTTATTCAGGGTGAGGAAGGTAACCTCTCCCAGAAAGAGAAGGCAGGAGGCAGAAGGAAAGACAGGAAGAAGAAGAGGAAGTCAACAGGAAGGGAAGGGACTTATATAGGTTCAACAG
>NW_006408537.1:28010586-28031514 GCF_000296735.1 Chrysochloris asiatica
CTGCTGGGTGATTGTTATTGGTGAGGTGTTCCTGGTCTGCATGAGCATGGGCCTGTTCCAGCACTCGCCTACCCTCCTCAGGGGTTAAAGAGTTAGTTAAAACAACAAAAATATCATAAGTTAGTTGGTAAGATTGCGTTAGAAATTGAAACTGCTTAATAAAAGTTGCAGAATTTGAGGTAAAAATCCAAGTCTGGATTGAATTAAAGCTAACTCTACCATTGGAAAATGGGTATGGACTCGGACAATTCCTTCTGCCCCAGCCACTTCCCGCAAGGGTGCTATTATATGACTGAGCTGAGAAAACTCAGGGCCCATTAACATTCAAGATTTAGAATGAGTACAAGGTGGGGTAGGCACATACGGAGGGGAAGTGGTGGCAGAAGAAGAAGAGGATGGTAAGGGGAGTTCCTGGGGACCTGGAGAAGGTGAGAGAGGGACCAAAGCGGGGGGAGGAGTCAAGAGGACAAGCAATGGAACAAAGAGAAAGTCAAAAGTAGGAAAAGCCCTGGATATAAGGGGTCTCTGACCATTTTCCCTGGTGCTCACAAAGTTATATAGGTCTTGGATTAGACCTGATTCGAACGAGCCATTAGGCAGCCAGGTATTTTGGTTGTCTAATTTGTACTGAGGCCAAATTCGAGTAGATAGACTTTTAAGACTTAGGTTCAAGGTCTAAGCCCTCGAGGTTTCGGAGTAAACAGCCTAATGGGGAATCAGCCGGTATGGAGGACCCGGAACCCATAGCAACCAGGAATAAGACAGTGAACAGTGCCTGGAACCTAAGAAGTCTCTTGAGATTCAGACAGAGCTCGCACCTCAGACCCGGTCTGAGGTACAGAGACCCAGGCTCCTAGTGGAGGTATCTCTACCACAAGGAGGGGGTCTGTAACAGAGGCCACACCACCCTCTGAAGTGTCCCTCCAGCAGGCGGGGGGTTGGAACGGACAAGTCCCAGACTTGTTCCGGTGAGTTCTGAACTCACCATGGGAGACACAGAACCTGGTGCCCAGTCTGTGTCCCGGACGGAGTCTTATGTCCTGGTTACCTGGGTTCAAATCTCCATACCCAGGGCAGCCACAAAAGGGGATTTACCTGAGCCAGAGGGCTGAAGAATAGTCTGCTGGTGATGGGTGCTGAGAAGGCGTCAGGGAAGATGATCGCAGGCGCTGGGAGGGTGTGTTGAAATGAGCTGGTTAGGACACTGGGAGAATTGGGGTCCTGGGCCTTCCCATGGTAAATCAGGTGCCTCAACCATCCCACTTCTGACACCAGTGAAAGGGAAAACAACCCGGCACCACTCATCAACCACACCTCACACCAAATGGCCCATCTAGAGACTTTTATTCAGGGTGAGGAAGGTAACCTTTGCCAGAGAGAGTAGGCAGGAGTCAGAAGGGAAGACAGGAAGAAGAAGAGGAAGTCAACGGGAAGGGAGGGGACTTATATAGGTTCAACAGGAAGGGAGTGGTCATTGCTGGGGTGATATAGCTCTGGCCTATCAAAAGCCATGTTGCCCTTTAAACTGCACACCTTGTAGCTTAGGGCGGGGAAACAGACAAAATGGAGTTGGAGGGAGGGGAGAGGGAAGAACTGGAAGGTATTGTAACATTTGAAACATTATTAACTTGTTTATTTCTTCTTTCTTTTGCATCTAATCAGTTAATGATTTCTGGTAATTCTTTTATATGCTTTCTCATACATATTGATTATCACAACTGCTGTGAGGGCTATCATTTGCTATTGTCAGAGTCTTGACTGAAAGCAGAGAATACCAGAAAGATGTTTCTTGTGCTTTATTGGTTATGCAAGACACTCAACTGTGTGGATCATAATGAATTATGGATAGCATTGTCAGAATGACTATTTCAGAACATCTAATTGTGCTTATAAGGAATACATACCAAGAGGATACTGAATGGTTTAAAATCATGATAGGTGTACACCAACACTGTATTCTTTCAGCATGCTTGCTCAAGCTATATGCTAAGCAAATAATCCAAAAAGATGGATTATACAAAGAAAAATTTGCCATGTGGATTGAAGAAGACTCATTAACAGCCTGTGATATGTAAATGACACAATTTTGCTAGCTGGAAGCAAAGAGAACTTGAAATACTTACTGATGGAAATCAAAGACCACAGACTTCAGTATAGATTCTACCTCAATGCAAAGAAACCAAAAATCCCCACAACTGGGCCAACTGGCAACATCATGATAAACAGAAAAAAAAAAATCCAACACCCACTCCTGATAAAAACACTCAACAAAGTAGGAATTGAAGTTATCAAAGACATCAGTTTGCTTGGATCCACAATTAATACTCATGGAAGTAGCAGTAAAGAATTCAAATGACATATTAAGCATATCTGCTGCAAAAGACTTCTTAAAAGTGTCAAAGAGCAAAGATGTCACTTTAAGGACATATACATGTGAAAATTGGACAATGAATGAGGAAGACTGTAGAAGAACTGATGCATTTGAATTATGGTGTTGGAGAAGAATATTGAATATATGAAATGGATTACCAGAACAAACTAATTTGTCTCAGAAGAAGTACAACCAGAATGCTCCTTAGAAATCAGGATGTTGAGACTTTGTCTGTTATACTTTGGACATGTTGTCAGGAAAGAACAGTCCCTGGAGAAAGCCATCATGTTTGGCAAAGTGGAAGGTCAGCGAAAAGAAGAAAGACTTTAGCGAGATGGTTTGAGACACTGGCAGCAACAACGGGCTCAAACCTAACAACTGTGAGGATTGTGCAAGACTGAGCAGTGTTTCATTCTGTTGTGCATAGGGTCACTATGAGTCAGAACTAACTTGATGGCACCTAACAGCAATGGCAATGATTCAATTTCATTTTATTTTTTTCCCATGTGGATTTCAGATTCTCAAACAGCATTTTTTTTAAAAAAAGATTTTATTGTGAATTGAGTGAAGGTTTATAGGGCAGATCATCAGTTTTACATTCACATATCATTGCAATGTTTACAATCCCCTCCATGCATTATCAGCTAACAGTATTTCCTCTTCTTGTTATTGTTAGGTGCCATGGAGCTAGTACCAACTCATAGCACCCCTATGCACAACAGAACAAAACACTGACCCATCCCGGGCCAACCTCACAATTGTTGCTACACTTGATCCCATTGCTGCTGCCACTGTGCCAATCCATCTCATTGGGGGGTCTTCCTCTTTTTCTCTGACCCTACACTTTACCAAACATGATATCCTTCTCTGGGGACCGATTCCTCCAGACACCTGGGAATGTTATTTAATCAGATATCAAGCTTTACTATAAATACTGAGAAATTAAGATAGCATGGTAAGCAAAGATTTGATGTGTTGACCATTTTGTTTCTTGTATTGGATCTCTTGGTTTTTAAAATTTCCATATATATCTTGCAATCAGCTTGCCAATTTTTACACATTCACACACACATATACACACACAGAGCTGGGATATTGACTGAGATTTTATTAGATTTCTCGATCAATGTATCATTGTTTTGTAAGATTTTCAATTTGTCTTTTATTCTCCACCATGTTCTTGGAGCTGGACATGTTCTTTGATTACATTCATTTTCTTGCTTCAATAAAGGGCAGTTGCCTGCTTGTTTGGGATGAAAGAGGAATCTGAGAATCTAAATGCTTTTAATACAGATTAACAGTAATTCTATTGTTAGTCCCATCCTGTGCTCCATCCACTGCAATTCAATTTCTTTGAGTCTTTCGTGGGTTCAATAGTGGAATTTGGCATGTTTTTTCTGACTTCTCCTTGTATGAAGTCAGGTTTCAATTTTCTCTCCTCTGTTTATGTAGTTATTACTTGTTCAAATACTTGCTCACTGCAAATTTTGCTAATGTTGTTTGCCTGTTTTTACCTGCTCCCCATTTACCTTCGTCCTTGTGATT
The DNA here is from genome assembly GCF_000296735.1 of Chrysochloris asiatica. Classification (NCBI taxonomy): domain Eukaryota; kingdom Metazoa; phylum Chordata; class Mammalia; order Afrosoricida; family Chrysochloridae; genus Chrysochloris; species Chrysochloris asiatica. The sequence goes on from NW_006408537.1 coordinate 28,014,503, forward strand.
TTATAAAAATCTTATTTCTTTACTACCATTTTAACTGGAATTAATAAGATCAATACATTTTGAGTTCATTTCAAATTCTCTGGGCATTTTATCTTAGTCTTTGTTCATGAGGCTTTTTTTCCTGGAATGCTTTCCCTTCTGTTTCCACTGATAAAAACAGTCTTATGCTCAAAGCTTTCTCAAGTCTACAAAACCAAATTGACCTCTTCTCTTCAAGCCATGTATAGAGATATAATGGTACTGTTATTATGAGTTTGTTACCTTTAATTAAAGCTGGTCTTGTAGTTCAAAAAGTGATATAGTGCCATAGATATGTTTCTCAGCTCAATGTAACATGGGCTTGAAGCAAGTCTTTGTTGTGCCATTTCCAGTAATGTTGGTGTGTTATTGAATGTGTCCTTTTTTTTCCCTGTAAAATGGAGTTGTTGTGAGAGCTAAGGGTTATTTTGGGGAAACAGTGAGCTAATATGAACCAGTGCACTTATAAGACTTAAATAATTTTATTTTCACATACAATAACTTAATAAAGATTGACTTTTTTTTTTTTCTTCTTATTGCCGTGGTTACAATCCCCTCCATGCAATCCTTCCCCTGTACCTCCCAGGTCTTCAGCACACGGTTGCTCTCCCTCTCTGGATCTAAAGTCTCCAGCTGCTCCATCGCTCCACATCATCATCTCTGGCTCCATTTCAGGCATCACTGCTTCTCTGGGTAGGGTCCCGCTCTCTGCTCTTCTCCCTTGATGGTCCTAGGGACCTCCACTCCTAGACTGAAAAGTTAATCACTCCCCTCCTTGCTATAAAATGTCTACCTTTACATTTCCGACCCTCACAATCAGTCCTGATAACAATTATTCACTATTGTATCACAAGAGACCTGTCTGCATTTCATTGCATCAGCCCCGCCTAGTCAGATTGAATACTACTCATGGGAGATTCTACCTTCCTCCAGGCCCTCTGGATCTAGGTTCCCTCTTGAAAGGTTGTAAGCCAGTCACTTCTTGCCTTTGTAGCCCTCCGCCCCCCATTTTGGGTAGGCAATGAAGATTGACTATTATAGTAAATATTAGCTACTATTGATAACTCAGGTTTATAGTGATATTTGTATACAATTTTAGAATAAAACAATCTTTCATTCTTGCAGATGAAAGTGTTCAGTAGATCTGTGCTTCATTAATATAGAAATTAATGAGATAGCAAAATAAGAATAATTTACTGTTGGGATTGAGTTGTGTCCCTTTAAAATATCTATTGAAGTTTTGGCTTCTATATTTGTGGATGTGGTCTTGTTTGGAAATAGGGTTTTTCTTTTGTTATGTTATTGTTGTTGTTATTAAGTGCTGTTGAGTTGGTTCTGTATGTATAGGATTTCTGAGGAGCGGCTGGTAAGCTTGAACTGCTGACCTTGTAGTTCAAACTGGCCTTGCAGTCCAGCACTCCTTAGGGCTTATCAGAGTAGTCCTAAACCTAATCACTTCTGAGTTACAAAAGAACATGCCTGCGGAGAGTGACAAGGTTTACTGCTCTTCGCCAAGAGGCTTAAGTCTTTTAAGAGAAAGCTGCGTCAATTTCTTCCAGTCTCTTTAACTTCCCTATGTTTTAGAGTATGGTTTATTCTCTTTTGACATCCATTTTGGTCTCTTCATTCTTTTCTGTCTTTTTTGCTTTGGTCATATATGATGCTCTTGATATCATCCCACAACTCCCCTGGTGTTTTGTCATTAGTGTTTAATGCATCAAATCTGTTCTTGAGTTGGTCTCTAAATTCAGATGGGATACACTCAAAATCATATTTTGACTCTCATGAACTTGCATTTGAACAGTTGATAATTTGGCCCACATTCAGTCCTTGGCCTTGTTTTGGCTAATGATATTGAGCTTCTCCATGGTTTCTTCTCACACATCCAGTCAATTTGATTCCTGTGTTTTCCATGTGTTGTCATCCATGTGTATAGTCACTGTTTAAGCTGTTGGGAAAAGTTTTTGCATTGAATAAGTCTTTGGTCTTGTAAAATTCTATCATGAGATCGCTAGCATTGTTTCTACCACCAAGGCCGTATGTTCCAACTTCTGATCCTTCCTCTTTGCTTCCATTGTTCATGTTCCAATCATTAATAATTATCAATGCATCTTGGTTGTATGTTTGTTCAATTCTAGACTGATGAAGCTGGTGGCCGGTGGCTGTGTGCCATGGAGTCAGTTCTGACTCATAGTGACCCTGTACATTTCGAGGCTGTAAATCTTGACAGGAGCAGAAAACCTCATCTTTCTTCCGCGGAACAAGCTGGTAGTTTCGAACTGCTGACCTTGCGGTTTGCAGCCTGATTCGTGTAGGATTCTTTAGCTTAATCATTACTGGGTTTAGTGGTTGGTGAGTCAATTTGAATAATTACAGTATTAACTGGTCTCCCTTGTTATTGTTGTGAAGTGCCGCCGAGTTGGTGCCGACCCATAGCGACCCTGTATAGGGTTTCCAAGGAGCAGCTGGTGAGCTTGAACTGCCAACCTTGCAGTTCAAACGGCTTTGCAATCTGGTGCCTTAACCCACAGCACCACACCAGGACTCCGGTCTCCCTTGTAGGTGTATGGATATTTTCCTGTCACAGACAACATTGTCCTTCAAGATAGATCTTGCAATTTTTTTTTTTTGGATGCTGAATGCACCATCATTCCTCTTTATTTATTGTTCCTGGCATGGTAAAACGATTGATTGTCCAATTCAAAATGTTCAATACCAGCCCATTTCAGCTAACTAATGCCTGTTGTTGTTGTGAAGTACTGTTGAGTTGGTTCCGACCCATAGCGACCCTGTATAGGGTTTCTGAAGAGCAGCTGGTGAGCTTGAACTGCCGACCTTGCAGTTCAAATGGCTTTGTAGTCTGGCACATTAACCCACAGCACCACACCAGGACTCCAACTAATGCCTAAGGTCCTGAATTGGTGTTGTAGGATTAGCACTGTGTTGCTAGTCGAAAGGTCAGTGGTTCAAACCTACTAGCTTCTCCTTGGAAACCCTATACAGGGCTGCTATGAGTTGGAACTGACCTGATAGCACTTAACAACCACACAGCAATCCCTAGTATAGCCATGTTTTATGCATTCCATTTCATTTTTAATGATTTCCAATTTGTCTAGATTTATACTGCCAGTCCTGGTATGGCACTGTGGGTTAATGCACTGGACTATAAAGTGGGTTTAAATCACAAGGTCAGCAGTTCAAGCTCACTAGTCGCTCATCAGAAGCCCTATACAGGCTTGCTATGGGTTGGAACCAAGTAGACGGCACTTAACAACAACAACAAAAACAGTAGTCCATGCTAATACTGACTGATTTCTTTTTACCCGTTTGAATGACAGCCTCATCTTTCCACATAAAGGACTATGTTTGCTCCCATGTCTCCTTGGCAAGGCTATGTCTCCTTAGTTTTCAAGCTGCCATGTCAGCTCTATAATGAGTTTAAGATATGTGATTTTGTAATTTATCTGATTTCTTTCATTGTCAGCTAAGAGGTGACACTTTTTTCAGGTTTCTACATTCTAGGCTAAAATAGAACAATTGAATTAAATTTTAATGCATCAACAGAATTAGTTGTTGTTCTTTCAGTAATGATGTGATAAATTCATTTTTTATCACAGATGGAAAGGAGCTCTGGTAGCGTAGTGGTTACGAATCGGGCTGCAAATCTTAAGGTCAGCGGTTCAAAACTACCAGCCGCTCTGCGGGAGAAAGATGAGGCTTTCTACTATCGTAAAGATTTACACCCTCGGAAACCCTATACGGGGTCGCTATGGGTCGGAACCGACTCGATGGCACTTAACAACAACAACAACAATCACAGATTTGACAGGTGTCCAGTAGGCTAGATTGAGAATTACAAATCTTTGCAGAAACTAAAAGAAAACTTGTTTTTATGCTGTGGAATAAGAACCATGTCTAATTATACAATCTATGCAATATCTAGAAAGTTGCAAAAGGATACATAATGCATTGCTGTAACTCATTAAATATACTTTTAATGCTATTAATCATGACTCTAGCATTACAAAACTTTACAAACATGCTATTTCTTTGGAAAATAGGAACAAAAATATACAAAAATATAGGAGTAAAAAAGCAGTAGGTTTATGGCACAAATGACTTTTCTTCCTTCGCCATAGTGACGCCTTTGCTACAGAAAGCAAGAAGAGAGCAGAACAACTCATCTGGATATTTAGCTTTGTGAACAAGCTAGGTGTGAGGATTTGACTTAAGATACAAATAAACTTAAGTAGCTTCTGTTTGTCCCAAACTGGTAGGATCTATATGGCATTTATCATGAGGCAAGTTAGCAATGTACCATGGCTTCCAGGGAACTGATCGTTGTATTTGTTCAGAAAGTATTGAAATGTAATGTAGTTTTCAGTTTATACCACTGTCTGTAACTGAATGCTCAGACCTAAGAGGAGTGAAATATATAATTCATCCCATCACTGAAACTCAAAAGAAAACATTAATTGTGGCAAAGACCACTGATTGTGATAGTGGATAGAAGCATAGTTAAACAGTATAGAGAAAGAAAGAGAAGTAGAGAAACTCACAGAGTACATTCTTAGTTAACAATGAAAACAGTGTCTGGCATAATGGAGCCTATACTCAAGGGAAAAATTGCTTGTCAAAGACTTGGTATTTAAAGCATCGTTTAAGAATTTGTTCACGCATATGAATGGCTTGAATGAGAACAGAGCAAAGTCCTAGGAGCAGCTCTGTAGAACTGGAAAGAGGAATCCTGTTGAGACAGGTGAGAAATCAGATCCTCTTCCACACTGGAAAGGAGGACCTCTGGTAGCGTAGTGGTTACAAATCGTGCTCTGAATCTCAAGGTCAGCTGTTCGAAACTACCAGCTGTTCCATGGGAGAAAGATGAGGCTTTCTGCTCAGTAAAGATTTATAGCCTCAGAAACCCTGTACAGGGTCACTATGAGTTGGAACCGACTCCACGGCACAAACAGCAACCACACTGGCAAAGAGCTCATTCTACTTCTCCTGTGAAGGGGAAGGGGCTTGGAAGTGGATATCAGAATCTACTGAATACTCTTTTAAATTATTGCTGCTAATCAAGGATGAATGAATCTATTATTCAGCAGCACTTAACCACTTTTTAAACCATTTTCATAGTCTTAGACTTTGTGAACCTATTTGTAGATTGTAGTAAAAATGTATGTGTTTAGATTGAATAAAAACATAGATAAGCGACATGTCTTTGAGAACATTGTCAGAAGACACTGATTTCTGTTTGGATATGCTGTACTTTACCCTGAATGCCCAGTCTACCTCCAAGCCTCTAATGACACTTAAATGAGATCACCACAGTCATTGATTTCAAAGGTAAAGAGACATTCAAGACCTTTTAGTGCACTTGTTCTTATTATAGTAAAAGCAAAACTGCTAAACTTTACATAGTAGCACAGAGGAGAGCTGGATTAAAATGTGGGTTTCTTAAACTTTGGAGATCAGGGTTTTTAGTATAACATTCAATAATATATGTGAAAACTCTTTGGAAAAACTTGTTCAAAATGTAAAACAGATGTAGCTATTATTATTAAGAAATTTTTGTTAACAAATGTGGTAGATTTTACTAATAGAACATGAATTCAAGGAGTATTTTCCACATGTGACCCCATTAACCAGCTGCAGTAGAGTGAAGTTGGTAAAAGTATAGTTTCTGAGGTCTTCCTGTAGGTCCGTTGAAATACAACCAGGGGGTTGGGTAAAGTTAGAAAATATTCATTTTAAACAGCTCCTGTTCATTTTAATGAACCCTAAAGTTTAACTGAATGCCTGATGTGGCACTGTAGGATCAACATTGGACTGTGAACCACAAGGTTGGCAGTTCAAACCCACCAGCTGCTTCTTGGAAACCCTACACAGGGTCGCTATGTGTTATAATTGACTCGACAGCACTTAACAACAACAAGAAGAAGAATTAAATTGTCCCTGAATTAGATATTTTCTTTCAGTTTATTAGTCATGAAAATGAAGACAAATCCAATAGTACTGAGATTTTTTGTAGATCCTAACGCATTTGATAAAAACAGGAAATACTGTGGTTCCTACAGGACTGTAGCCTTCAATCTCACTTATGTCTTGGGCCAGCATTCAGACATGTGGGCATATGTGAATCCTTCCAATATATCTCTTTGGAAGAAACTTGAGGCACCCATACTTTACCACACAGGTTCCCTAACACTTTATCTCTTCATGCTTATGTTTATCTTGTTCTGCAAGCTTTCTAGGCAAGTATTCCACTGGAGCAAGAAATGCTGGCCTCCCTTCTTGTGGGCTACTGTCTTCATGTGTGAATTTGTTCCCATTGACTTTGTACAAAGAGAGCACTTGACTCTGCTCAGTGATAGAACAGAGGGAATTGTTTCCAAAAACATGGATCTTACTACTCTCCAACCCTCTGACAAGTTGACTTCATTTACCTGTGACATATGAGCATGGGAAGTAGGAGTTTATTGTAAAACCACATTTCTGAATTTGTCCTTTTCAGTAAGTTCTGTAACTCAAAAAATAGCAACAAAGAAGCAAAACCCATCATTGTCAAGTTGATTTGGACTTGTAACCACCCTATAAAATAGGGTAGAACTGTCCCATAGTTTCTCCAAGGCTGCAATCTTTATGGAGGCAGACTGACACATCTGTCTCCCAAGGAGTGGTGGGTTTCAACTTTTCACCTTGGCACCGCTGGGATTCTTTCAAAAAAAGAAAAGCCAGCACTTATTCTCCATAGCTATGATCTTTGCCCTTGATTACAGGAAAGTAAAAAAATATTACTTAATATCCTGTTACATTCCCTGATGGAAGATTGATATCTATTTCTGAGCCAGAAAATGATATTTTTGTTATTAGGTGCCATCGAGTTGGTACCGAACAGAATGAAACACTGCCTGATCCTGGGCCAACCTTACTATTGTTGCTACGCTTGAGCCCACTTATGCTGCCACTTTGACAATCCATCTTGCTGGGGGTCTTCCTCTTTTTCTCTGACCCTCCACATTACCAAACATGATATCCTTCTCCAGCAACTGGTCTCTCCTGACAACACGTCTAAAGTATGAGAGATGAAGTTTGGCCATCTGGACCTCCAAGGAGCACTCTGGTTGCACTTCTTCCAACACAGATCTGTTGGTTCTTTTGGCAACCCATGGCACTTTTCAATATTCTCCTCCAACGCCATAACTCAAAAGCATCAGTTCTTCTACGGTCTTCCTTATTTACTATCCAGCTTTCACATGCATATGAGGTTATTGAAAATACTCAGGAGCACCTTAGTCCTCAAGCTGACATCTTTACTCTTCAACACTTTTAAAAAATATCTTGTGCAGCAGATTTGCCTAATGCAATACATCATTTGATTTCTTGACGGCTGCTACCATGAGTTCATGGTTGATCTAAGAAGAATGATGTCCTTGACAACTTCAATCTTTTCTCCGTTGATAAGAATGTTGTTTATTGGTTGAGTAGTGAGGAGTTTTGTTTTCTTTATATTGAGATGCAAGCCATACTGAAAGCTGTGTTCTTTGGTCTTCATCAGTAAGTATTTTAAGTCCTTTTCACTTTCAGTAAGCAAGGTTGTATCATCTGCATATCACATATCCTACCTCTAATCCTGATGCCACGTTTTTCTTCATATAACCCAGCTTCTCAGATGATTTGCTCAGCATACAGATTGAATAAGTATAGTGAAAGAATACAACCCTGTCACACACCTTTCTTAATTTTAAAACATTCAGTGTTCCCATGTTCTGTTTGAGCAACTGCTTCTTGGTCCATGTACAGATTCTGCATGAGCACAATTAAGTATTATAATGAAATGTGCAAAGATATGGAGTTAGAAAACTGAAAGGGAAGTACACACTCAGCATTTCTCAAACTAGGAGAACTGAAGAAAAAATTCAAGCCTTGACTTTCATTTTTGAAGGATTCTCTGGGAAAATTATTGAATGATGCAGAAACCATTCAAAGAAGATGGAAGGAGTACACAGAGTCACTGTACCAAAAGGAAATGGTGTCCCATGTAAACTATCACATAATTCACAATAAAACATTAAAAAACAAAAAAGGAAATGGTTGATGGTCAACTGTTTCAAGAGGTAGCATATGATCAAGAGCCAATGATACTGAAGGAAAAAGTCCAAGGTGCATTGAAGGAATTGGTGAAGAACACAGCACCAGGAATTTATGGAATTCAAATGGAAATATTTCAAGAAAGTGAGGCAGCACAGAAGGCACTCACTCATCTAATTTGGAAGACAACTATTTGGCCAACTGATTGGTAGAGATCCGTATTTGTGCCCATTCCAAAGAGAAGTGACCCAACGGAATGTGGAAATCATTGGACAATCTCCTTGATATCCCATGTGAGTAAAATTTTACTAAAGATAATACAGAAATGGCTGTGAGCATACATTGACAGAGAACTTACAGAGGTTCAAGCTGGATTCAGAAGAGGATGTGGAAAGAGGGATAACATTCATTGCTCATGTCCTATGAATCTTGGCTGAAAGCAGAGAATACCAGAAAGATGTTATCTGTGCTTTATTGACTATGCAAAGACTTTCAATTGTGTGGATCATAACAATATGGGGGTGGGACCACACAAATGAGGTGTATGGAACTCTAATGAGAGGATTGGTCAGTTTTGTAATACTCCAAGGCTTAAAATAAACCACTCCAAAGGCAGAAAAGGATATCACAGTTACTTCTGAAGAAGAGCCAGGAGTGGAGGACACCCTTTGGATCTGGGGTTTTGGTACTGAGAAGCTCTTCAATCTCTAGGAAATAGAGAGCTATGACACTGGAGATAGTGAGAGATGGCAAGAAGCAGCAACAGAGAAATAGTGACAGCAGAGGCAGCCAATCCAAGACCAGCATGAAACAAAGAGGTGGGCTTCCAGGTCCACAAAATAAGAATGCTGATTAGGGTGCTTCTGGGCACTTACTGGTGGGACTAAAGACACTTTGCAACACTTGTCTGAGCAGGGCAGAGATGTAGGGCCAAGGGGCCAATGGTTAGAGAAAGGCACGTCTGTGGGCACCACTGAGAATAAGCTGTCATGATCAAAGAATTATAATCTGAGTCATTTCTGATACTGTATTGTCTTGAGTAATATCTGCTCCATAGGGTTATTATTACAACGATTTACCAAACTCAGTAGAGAAGTAGAGAGTGACAAGGGCAGGATGTTTGGTGTCAGCACTGATAAAAGATTGGAAGGTGGAAGCATGTCTGACTTCCATTTCATAGAAATCAACTCTGGGCTGTTGATGCTATTGGTAATTCTCTCTCCCTTGTGAAGTTAGAGGAGGGCAGACATCTCTTCCATGCCATTTTTGAAATAATATGCTAACCAATTCTATATATTATTGGTGTCCTGGTATGGCACTGTGGGTTAATGCACTGGACTGTAAGGTCAGTTTGAACTGCAAAGTTGGTGGTTCAAGCTCACCAAACACTCCTTGGAAACCCTATACAGGGTCGCTATGAGTTGGAACTGAATCCATGGCATTTATTAACAGCAACAACAATTTTATATATTGGAGTCCTGATGTGGCACTGAGCTACATGGTAGTGGTTCAAGCCCATCAATCACTCCTCAGAAACTCTATGAGTCAGAACTGACTTGATGGCACTTAACAATGACAACAACACAGTCATTTTGGAGGCTTGGTGTGATGCTGTAGGATAAATGTTAACTTCTCTAGCGACTGGTCCCTCCTGACACTATGTCCGAAGTAAGAGGAGGACCCCCAACAAGATGGATTGGCCAAGGGCAGCATCTATGGACTCAGGCGTGGCAAAAGTAGTGAGGTTGGCCCAGGATCAGGCAGTGTTTCGTTCTGCTGTGCATAGTGTCGCTATGAGTCGGTACCGAATTGAAGGCACCTAACAACGACAACAACACAGTCATTTTGGAGGCATGATATCATGCTTGGTAGGATAAGTGTTAACTGCATGGTCAGCAGTTCAAACCCATGAGTATATGCACTAGCAGGTCAGATTTTGGAATATCATTATGTTGTGACTATGGTATTTAGTGGGACTCTGTAGGATAAACATTGGGCTGCAAATCACAAGGTTAGTGGTTTAAGCCCACCAACCACTTCACAGAGGAAAGATGAGATTTTCTGCTTCTGCAAAGATTTATAGCCTTAGAAACCCTTTTTGGGCTTGCTCTGGGTCAGAACTGACTTGGCTGCAACAACAATAGCAACAATAATGTTTGGAAAACTGGTCAACCATGATAAGCCTACTGAGGGTAGAGAGTGGGAATGCGGTATTGTAAATATTGGGTTAACTGTTAGAAATGCATCGGGACAATAAAATTAGCCATAATTCTATGATGCACCTAAGTTCTTTCATTCACTCAAAACTCTTTGCGAGTCAAAGCATTCTTTCTGTTTGTTGTCATTTAGTTTTGTTTCAGCAGCACTTTTTACTATGAGTTTTCCCACCTTTAGCTTCTGAAATGAGAAAAAAATTAGTTAAAAAATTTTTATTACAGTAGTAGAACCAGATATTCAAACATAACAAATAGTGAATTCAAAATGTATGAAATTATATTGTCAGTTTATGTCTTAAAATTTTAAACCAAGTGGAAATTATTGAGATTGAAATGAAAATGAAATAATTTAAGTATGTATGGGAACACCAAGAAAATATTATTTAATAGAACCACAATCTTCTAAGTTTGCAAATGTCATAAATTATTTAAAGATATGTGACATTTAATAAAGTCCGAACTCATTGTACCCAGAATTTTATCCCCTTATTTATTTTTTAAGCCATATGTAATTTTTTTAAGGGAAATTTAATTAATATGTTTTGGAGTCATTTGGATATGTCATCAAAATTCTGTTTTGTAAGAACTATATTGCAACCAAGTAGTATTTTAGTGTATTCACAAATAAGTTTATTTTATTCTGCCTTTTTTTTCCTTATTAAATGGGAACATATTTTTGCTCTGGTAAATGAATTCTATCGCAAAAAAAATTAATTTCATTAACAGTTTTGTAACTGGGTATTAGATTTTTATTAAACTAAAAAATATTTTTTAATTATTACAAAACAGATCAAGTTTGCTTACTCTACGGGTGCATTTTACTGATGATAAAGAAACATAGGACATAGTAGCTGTTGAAATAATTATAAAGGTCACGTAATACATTGTAAATTTTAAACTGAAAGTTTAAAGTTAAAATCCAACTTCTGACACATGAAATAGAACTTAGCTAATTTTGGTAAGAGCATATGGTGTGTCATGTGATTAGCCAAGCATGTCATATGTATTTTAAAGCACTTTGTTTTCATTACTTCCTTCTGAAGTGGACTTTTCACAAAGAAACAATCTAGATGCAATCAGATTAGGCAATTGCCCAAAGCTGTACATAGGATAAGTAGTGAAACCAGAATTTGGACTAGGGCAGTAGAATCCCAAAATGAATAGTTTGTTCCATAAAATCATTCACATTTGCTTTAATTATTGTAGATAAAAATGCAAATGTATTATTGAGTTTTCCAGATGTCAAATTATTTTGAAAACACAATATTTGCTGTTTTTAGGTGCCCTCGAGTCAGTACCAACTCCTAGCGACCTTATGTCCAACAGAACAAACATGACTATTTGCTGTGCCAACCTCACAATTGTTGCTTCTCTTGAACCCACTGCTGCTGCCACTGTGCCAATCCATCTCATTGAGTGGCTTCCTCTTTTTTGTTGGCTCTCTACTTTAACAAGAATGATGTCCTTCTGCAGGGACTGGTTCTTTCTTCCTGATAATATGTCCAAAGAACGAAAGATAAATTCTGGCCATCCTGGCTTCTAAGGAACATTCTGGCTGTACTTCCTCCAACACAGATTGGTTTGTTCTTTTCACAGTCCATTGTAGTTTTTAATTTCTCCTCAATGACCATAGCTCAAATTCATCAATTCTTACATGGTCTTCTTTATTCATTGTCCAACTTTCTCATGCATATGAGGTTATTGAAAATACCATGGCATGGGTCATTTGCACCTTAGTCCTCAAATTGACATCTTTGCACTTCAGCACTTTAAAGAGGCCTTGTGCAGCAGATTTATCGAATGCAATACATTGTTTGATTTTTTTTTGGTGGCTACTTCCATGAGTGTTGATGGTGGATCCAACCAAAATGTAGTCTTTGACAACTTCAATCTTTTCTCCATTTATGTGGCTATTGTTTATTGGTGCAGTGGTGAGGATTTTTTTTTCTTCCCCTTTACATTGAGAAGCAACTCATAGTGAAGGCTGTGGTCTTTGAGCTTCATCAGTAAGTATTATATAAATCCTTCTCACTTTTAGCACTTTAGGTTGTACATTTGCATATCTCAGGCTAGTGACTCTGCCTCTATCCCTGATGTCACTTTTTTTTCATATATTCCAGCTTCTTAAATTATTTGTTCAGCAAACAGATTTGTTTGTTGTTATTGTTAGGTGCTGTCGAGTCGGTATTGACTCATAGCGACCCTATGCACAACAGAAGGAAACACTGTCTGGTCGCGTGCCTACCTCACAATCGTTGCTATACTTGTGTCCATTGTTGCTGCCACAGTGCCAATCCTTCTTGTTTGGTTCTTCTTTTTCTCCAATCCTCCACTTTACCAAGCATGATGTACTTTTCCAAGGACTAGTACCTTTTGATATTATGTCCGAAGTGTGAGACACAATGTCTGGTCATCCTGGCTTCTAAGGAGCATTCTGGTTGTACTTTTCTTGAATAAGATTGAATAAGTGTGGTGAAAGACTAAAACCCTGGTACACACCTTTTCTAATTTAAAACCATTCAGCATTTCCTTGTTCTGTTAGAACAACTGCCTCTTAGTTTATGTAGAGGTTTCTCATGAGCACAATTAAGTATTTCAGAATATTCATTCTCCACAATGTTGTCAGTAGCTTGTCATGATCAAAAGCATTTGCACAGAAAATAAAACACAGGTACACATCTTTCTGGTATTCCCAGAATTCAGGCAAGATCCATCTGAAGTCAGCAATTATATCCCTTGTTCCATCTGAATCTGGCTTGAACCTCTGGTAGCTCTCTATCAGTGTACTCTTACAGCTATTTATGAATTATCTTTTGCAAAAATTTACTTGCATATGTTCTTAATGATATTGTCCGATGATTTCTGTATTCCTTTGTAATGGGCCCAAATATGGATCACTTCTAGTCAGTTGGCCAGGTAGTTGTCTTCCAAATTTCTTGGCATAGATGAGTGCGTACCTTCAGTGCTTCATCAGTTTGTTGAAAGATTTAAATTTGTAGTCCATCAATTTCCAGTGCCTAATTCTTTGCCAATGCCTCCAATGCACGTTGGGCTTCTTCTTTCAGGATCATTGGAATGCAAAGGCTGGAAACAAAGAGAAAGAAAGGATCAGTAATTGGAAAATAAGGCGTTGGTGATATAAATGATGCTGGAGATCGCGTGTTAGAATTTTGCAAGACCAATGGCTTCATTACAAATGCCTTTTTAAAACAAGATAAAAGATGAATTTCACCAGATGGAATACACAAAAATCAAATTGACTACATCTGTGGAACGAGACTGTGGAAAAGCTCCATATATCAGCCCAAATGAGGCTAACGGCAGTTTGTGGAACTGTTGATCATCTGCTACCTCATGAAATGGTTGAGCACCGATCATTTCTTTTTGGTACAGTGATTCTGTGTATTCTTTGCATCTTCTTGCAATGCTTTTTGCATAATTCAATATTTTGCCCATATAATCCTTCAATATTGCAAATTGAAGCTTGAATTTTTTCTTCAATTTCCTCATCTTAAGAAATGCTAAGCATGTTCCTCCCTTTTGACTTTCTAACTCCAGGCTATTGCACCTTTATTATAGTATTTGGCTTTGTCTTCTCAAGCTGACGTTCAAAATTTTCTATTTAGCTGTTTTACTTCCTCATTTCTTCCATTTGCTTTAGCAGCTCTATGATGGAGAGCAAGTTTAAGAATCTCTTCTGACACTCATTTTCGTCTTTTCCTTCTTTCTTGTCTTCTTAATGACCTTTGGCTTTCTTCCTGCATGATGTTCTTGATATCATCACACAACTCTTCTGGTCTTTGGTATTTAGTGTGTAATGCACCAAATATGTTCTTCAGACACTCTCTAAGTTCCATTGGGATATGTTCAAGGTCATATTTTGACACTCAAGGACTTGTTTTAATTTTCTTCAGCTTCAGCCTGAATTTGCATATGAGAAATTGATGGTCTGTTCCACAATCTGCCGCTAGCCTTGTTTTGCTGATATTTGGAGCTTTTCCACAGTCTCGTTCCACAGATGTAGTCAATTTGATTTTTGTGTATTCCATCTGGTGAAATTCATGTGTATAGTCATCTTTTATGTTGTTTAAAAAAGGCATTTGTAAAGAAGTCATTGGTCTTGCAAAATTCTAACACGCGATCTCCAGCATCATTTCTATCACCAACGCCTTATTTTCCAACTACTGAACCTTTCTTTTTGCATTCCAATCACCAGTAATTATCAGTACATTTTGATTGCATGTTTGATCAATTCCAGACTGAAGAACTTAGCAGAATTCTTCAATTTCATAATCACTGGCTTTAGTGTTTGGCATGCAAATTTGATTAATAGTGGTATTAAATGGTCTTCTTGTAGGCATATGAATATTATCCCAGCACAGACAGCAGTATACTTAAAAACACATCTTGAAATGTTCTTTTTGATAATGAATGCGACGCCATTCTTCTTCAATTTGTCATTCCATGTAAACATAGTAAAAAAAGAAATCCTGTGGTAAACCTGAATTTTATGATTGTCAGATTCAAAATGACAGTCCATTTCAATTCACAAATGCCCAGGATATCAGTGTTAATGTGTTCCATTTCACTTTTTACAATTTCCAATTTTTCTAACTTCATACTTTGTACACTCCACGTTCTAATTAGTGGATATTTATAACTGTTTCTCTTCATTTTGAGTGTGCCCCATCAGTAAAAGAAAGGTCCTGAAGACTTTACTCCATTTGTGTCATCACAGTCAACTCTATTTTGAGGAGGCAGCTCTTTCCCAGTCACATTTTGAGTGCCTTCCAAACTGAGGGGCTCGTTTTCTGGCACTAAATTTGACAATATTCTGGTGCTCTTAATTATATTTCAATATTCAATATTCTGGTCCTATCTGGCATCGTTCCTCTGCTACTCATAAGGTTTTCAGTGACTAAATAATCAGATGTCGTCTATCTCTCCTTCTTCCTAGTTTGTCTTTGTCTGGATAGTCATCTGAAACCTGTCCACCATGGTTGACCCTGCTGGTATTTAAAATTCCTGTGGCATAGCTTCTAGAATCACAGAAACATGCAATCCACCACAGTACAATAAACTGACAGATGAGTGGTGACTCAGGGTCTTGGAGATTGATATTTGCCTGGACCATTATTCTACTGGATGAATTGTTTCCATGTGTCTTCAATTTCCTTAACTCTTCTTTATTCTGAACAGGAAAGAAACCAATAGTTTCACCTTTGATGGCTGCTCATGAACTTTTAAGATCCCTGTTGTTACTCACCAAAGTAGGACATAAAACATTACTTTTGTGAACTATGTTGTGCCAATTTACCTTAGTGCCCTCCAGGACTATGGTCTTGAGCCCCAAGCCCATGAGCCCATTTTCTTGAGTGTTTGCTAATGTCTAAGATGTTTTCATGACCTTCTGTATGCTCCAGATTCTCTCTCTATATATACATACATACATACATGTATACACACACGCACATATATATCTACACACACACATATATATACACATACACATATATATGCCTATGTATTTGGAATAAAGTAAATATTGTTTTTGTTAGCTGCCATTGAGTTGGTTCCAATTCAGCAACCCTATTATGTATAACAGAATGAAACGCTGCCTAATTCTGTGCCATCCTCATCATTGTTGTTATGTTTAAGCCTATAGTTGCTATTACTGTGTCAATCCATATTGAGGGTCTTCCTCTTTTCATTTTTACTCCACTTTAACAAACATGGTGCCCTTCTCCAGGGACTGAGCCCTCCTGACAACATGTACAAAGTTACTAGAGACAATATTTCACCATACTGGTGAGTATTCTGGTGGTATTTCTTCTAAAGCATACTTTTTTTGTTACACTATCAAACCATGGTACTTTCTTCTCCAACACCATAACTGAAGTGCATTTATTCTTCTCTGGTCTTCCTTATTTATTGTCCAATTTTCAGGTGCATATGAAGTGACTGAAAAATACATGGCTTGCATCAGGCAACCTTAGTTTTCAAAGTGACATTTTACTTTTTAACACTTTAAAGAGGTGTTTTACAGCGGATTTGTCTAATGCAATGCACTGTTTGATTTATTAACTGCTGTTTCCATGAGTGTTGATTGTGGACTCAAGTGAAATGAAGTCTTTCACAACTTCAATCTTTTCTGTTTTGCATGATATTATTTATTGGTTTAATTGTGAGCTCTTTCATTTTGTTTACATTGAGGTGCAATGCATACTGATGGCTATAGTCTTTAATATTCATTAGTAAGCATTTCAAGTCCTCTTTGCTTTCAACAAGCAAGGTTGTATCATCTGCATTGCACAGGTTGTTAATGACTCTTCCTTTAATCCTGATGCCACGTTCTTCTTCATATAATCCAGCTTCTTAAATTATTTGCTCAGCATACAGATTGAATAAGTATAGTGAAAGAATACAACCCTGGAACACCCTTTCTTAATTTTAAACCACTCAGTATCACCTTCTTGTGTTTGAACAACTGCTTCTTAGTCTATGAACAGGTTTCTTATAATCACAAGTGTTATGGAATACTCATTTTTTGCAATGTCATTCAGAGTTTGTTATGAACCACACAACCGAATGTTTTTGCATATTCAATGAAGGACAGGTAAACATGTTTCTAGTATTTACTGCTTTCAGTCAAGAACCATCTGATGTCAGCATTGATATCCCTCATTC
>NW_006408537.1:28032399-28050722 GCF_000296735.1 Chrysochloris asiatica
TTATTAATCGGAGCATGGAATGCACAAAGTCTGAATCGATAAAAATTGGAAATTGTAAAAAATGAACATTGATATCCTAGGCATTAGTGAGCTGAAATGGACTGGTATTGGTCATTTTGAATCTGACAATCACATGGTTTATTATGCAGAGAATGACAATTGAAAAGGAATGGCGTTCATTCATCATAAAAAAAAAATAGAAGATCAGTTATGAAGTACAACATTGTCAATGACAAGATAATAATATCCAATCCATATGATTAAAAGGAAAACCAGTTAATACCACTATTTTTCAAATTTACACACCAAACACTAAAACCAGTGATGATGAAATAGAAGAATTCTACCAACTTCTTCAAACTGAAATTGATCAAATATACAATCAAGATGTGTTTATAATTACTGGCAATTGTAATGCAAAAGTTAGAAACAAAGAGGAAGGATTAGTGGTTGGGAAATATGGCCTTGGTAATAGTAACAATGCTGGAGATCACATAATAGAATTTTGCAAGACCAATGACTTCATTACAAATGTCTTTTTAAACAACATAAAAGATGACTATACACATGGACTTCACCAGATGGAATACACAGAAATCAAATTGATGACATCTGTGGAAAGAGAAGGTGGAAAAATTCCATATCATCAGCCAAAATGAGGCCAGCAGCAGACTGTGGTACAGACCATCAATTTCTTATATACAAGTTAAGGCTGAAGCTGAAGAAAATGAAAGCAATTCCGTAAGAGGCAAAACATGTCCTTGAATATATCCCACCTGAATTTAGAGATCATATGAAGAACAGATTTAATGCATTAGAAACTGAAGTCCAATGGCCAGAAGAGTTGTGGGATGACATCAAGAACATCATATAGGCAGAAAGCAAAAGGTTATTAAGAAGACATGAAGAAGGAAAAGACCAAAATGAATGTCAGAAGAGATTCTGAAACTTGCTCTTCAGTGTAGAGATGCTAAAGCAAATAGAAAAGATACAAGAACTGAACAGAAAATTTCAAAGGTCAGCTCAAGAAGACAAAGTTGAAAACTATAATAAAATGTGTGAAGAACTGAAGTTAGAAAACTAAAAGGCTAGAACACGCTCAGCATTTATCAAGCTGAAAGAACAGAAAAAACATTCAAACCTTGACTTGTGGTGTTGAAGGATATTCCTGGCAAAATATTGCACAATGCAGAAAGCATCACAAGTAGATGGAAGGAATACACAGAATCAATGTATCAAAATGAAATGGTCGATGTTCAGCCATTTCAAGAAGTAAGATATGATCAAGAGCCAATGATACTGAAGGGAGAAGTCCAAGGTGCATTGAATTAATTGGCAAATAACAAGGCAATGGGAATGGATATAATACAAATTGAATGTTTTCAACAAAGTGATGCAGCACTGGAGGAACTCACCTCATCTATGCCGAGATATTTGGAAGACAATTACCTAGCCAACTGACTGGAAGAGATCCATATTTATGCCCATTCCAAGGAGAGGTGACCCAATGGAATGCAGAAATCATCAGACAATATCATTGATATCCCATGCAAGTAAAGTTTTACTAAAGCTAATACAGAAATGGCTGCAACCATACATTGATAGTGAGTTTCCAGAGGTTCTAGCCATTTTCAGAAGAGGACGTGGAAGGAGGGATATCATTACTGACATCAGATGGATTTTGGCTGAAAGCAGAGAATACCAGAAATACCTGTGCTTTATTGCCTACACAAATTCTTTCAATTGTGTGCCTCATGACAAGCCATGGACAACATTGCAAAGTATGAATATTCCAGAACACTTAAATGTGCTCATGAGGAATCTGTACATAGTTCAAGAGGCAGTTGTTTGAACAGAGCAAGGGAACACTGAATGCGTTAACTAGGAAAGGTGTGCACCATGGTTGTATTCTTTCACCATACTTATGCAATGTGTATATTGAACACATAATCTGAGAAACTAGAATATATGAAGAAAAATGTGGCATTAGGATTGGAGGAAGACTCATTAACAACTTGTGATATGCAGATGATACAACCTTGCTTGTGAAGAAGACTTAAAAAAATCAAAGATGATAGCCTTCTCTAAGGGTTGCACCTCAATGTAAACAAAACAAAAATTCTCTCCACTGGACCAATAAATAACATTGATGTAAATGGAGAAAAGATCAAAGTTGTCAATGACTTCAATTTGCTCGGGTCAACAATCAACACTCATGAAAGCAGCAGTCAAAAACCCAAACAACATATTGCATTAGGCAAATCTGTTGCACAAGAACTCTTGAAAATGTTGAAGAGCAAAGACATCAGTTTGGGTGCACCTGACCCAAGCCATAGTGTTTTCGATAACCTCATATGCATGTGAAAGTTGGACAGTGAAAAGGATAACTGTCGAAAAATTGATGCATTGAGTTATGGTGTTGGAAGAGAATATTGAAAGTAGCATGAACTGTCAAAAGAACGAACCAATGTGTTGGAAGAAGTACAGCCAGAGTGCTCCTTGAAAGTCAGGATGGCCAGACTTCATCTCTCATATTATCAGGTTTGACAGTCACTGGAGAAGGATATCATGTTTGGTAAAGTGGACGGTTGGAGAAAAAGAGGAAGACCTGCAACTAGAAGTATTGGCACAGTGGCAGCAACAATTGGCTCAGGGGTAGCAACGATTGTGAGGTTGGACCAGGACCAGGCAGTGTTTTGTTCTGTTGTGCATAGGATCATTATAAGTTTGTACTGACCTGATGTCACCTAACAACAACAACTTCATACAATATTTTGTCCATAGAATCCTTCAATATTGAAACCTGAATGTTGAATTTTTTCTTCAGTCTTTTTTCAGCTTGAAAAATGTTGAGTGTGTTTTTCCTTTTCTGTTTTTTAGCTCGAGGTCTTTTCACAGCTATTATATTTTACTTTGTCTTCTTGTGCTGCCCTTTGAAATTTTCTGTTAAGCTCTTTCACTTCATTATTTCATCCAGTTGCTTTGTCTTCTCTTTGCAAAAGAGCAAATTTTAGTCTTTTCCGACATCCATTTTGGCCTTTCTCTTTTTTCTGTCTTGTTAATGACCTTTTGCTTTATTCATATCTGAAGTTCTTAATGTCATCCCACAACTCTTATGGCTTTTTGGTCATTAAATCTATTCATGAGATTGCCTATAAATTCAGGTGTGATATACTCAAGGTCCTCTTTTGATTCTTGTCTAAATCTACCAGCCGTGCTGGTGGAGAAAGATGAAGCTTTCTTGGAAACTCTATAAGCGTGCTATGAATTGGAGATGACTCCACAGCACACAACTACCACCACCACCCCACAGAGAAAATGCAAAAGCTGGACAGTGAATAAGGAAGACCATAGAAGAATTGATGCTTTTGAGTTGTGGTGTTGGAGGAGAATATTGAAAGTGCCATGAGCTGCCAAAAGAACCAACAGATCTGTGTTGGAAGAAGTGCAGCCAGAGTGCTCCTTGGAGGCCAGGATGGTCAAACTTCATCTCTCATACTTCAGACATATTGTCAGAAGGGACCAATCTCTGGAGAAGGATATAATGTTTGGTAAGGTGGAGGGTCAGAGAAAAAAAGGAAGACCCACAACTTTCTAATGGATGAACCGATAGAGATAACCTGTTGCCAATGAGTCATCTCTGATTCATGATGACTGCATGCGTTATAGAATAGAATGACTCCATGGGGTTTTCTTTTAAAATTTTTATTTATTTTGTAGTTGTTATTCAGAATATACACAACAAAACTTACACCATCTCAACAGTTTCTTAATGTACAATTCAATGGCACTGGTCATATTCTTCAAGTTGTGCAACAATTTTCATCTTTCTTTTCTGGGTGGTTCCTCTCTCAGTGAGATGGATTGGCAATATGGCAGCATCAGTGGGCTCAAGTGTGGCAACAATTGTGAGGTTGGCCCAGGACCTGGCAGTGTTTTGGTCTGTTGTGCATAGGGTTGCTATGAGTCATTACCGACTCGATAGCACCTAATAACAACAACAACAAAATTCTATCTTGCTCTGTTAATAAAAGGAGTCCTTATAGTGGTTGGAGCCCACCATGTGCTCTGTGGGAGAAAGGTGTGGCAGTCTGCTTCAGTAAAAATGTACAACCTTACAAACCCTGTGTGGCAGTTCTACTGCCTGACAGATTCTTTATGAGTGTTAATAAAACACATGTTATTCTGCAGTAAGAAAGTACTCAAATCTCAGTAGCTTATAACACAATCGGTTATTTCTTGCTCATGATACGTGTCCAAAGCAGGTTGTGGGGAGAGGTGCCTTTTTAAAATCAGTTGGTAATGCATGCTGATGAAGATTATATCTACTAAGAGATTCCATCTTAATAGTTGGAAAGTTACTTTTATTAACAATTCATTTTCCAGAGGTAGTCATATGGCCACACTGAACTTCAAGGGAAAAGAAAGAAACAATCTCAGAAGCTAAGGACTAGGTACAAAATTAGAAGCAGAAGGCTGCCATAAATAATGCCTCCCATTTCACCTAACCTCTTTGTGTTTAATGAATGAATGAATTTATGTAGAATTTGTACTGATTTAGATTTGCTTTTGGAAATGATAAATTACTGGAATAATTGCATCCAGTATACATTACATTCATTTAATATGTAAGTGAATTTCTTTATGTGTTAAGTATGCATATTAATTTAGTAGTTAAAACTGTAATTTGAGATGTGATTTGAACATTAAAAGATTCAATCTGAACATTGCAACAGTTTCTGCCAGGGTCACCATAGGGTTTTAGTAATCGTTTAATATTTGTGCTGTGTAGATGACCCTCATTTCTACTAGCTATGCTGGTTGTAGCCACTCTATGACTTGGGTTTTATTATCTAGCTTTTTTTCCTCTTTAGGGCTTGAAAATTAACTCTAGGTTCAAGACAAGAACACTTTGTAATACAACAGAAGAGACAGAGAAATTTTAATTTAAGTACATCTCTCTTGTAAATGCAGAACCAAAGCACTATATTTTCCCTATGGCCTCGTCATCTGTGGTAAAACTGTATGGAAGGAGGCCAGAAAGCCAAAAAAAAGACAGGTGTTGGAAACTGTATGGGAAGATTTTTTAAAAACCCTAAAGATTTGTCTACTTTGTTTAAACAAAGCATTTCTTTCCCCACATATCATCAGTAATGATTAAAATTTTCAGTATTGAAAAGAAATAGAATGTCATTTGCTGAGAAAAACTATTATTTTCTTATAAAATAATAAAGGTTTGTCACTTTATTAAAAACAATTTGCTTCTTCATCTAAAATATTTTAGGTGTCTTGGGTCTAAGATTCTTCCTTTTTATGGGGAGTATTTCTAATATGGTAATGTGATTCAATAACATTATCAATTTAAAAAAAATTAATTTTGCAACGTTTTAGGACTTTTTTAGACAGGAAACTCAAAGTGAAATTCCTTTAAAGTAAGTCTTGTGGTTGTACAGATTCTAAGTAGAAAAAACCAATCAAGCATTTCTTGGAAAGAATAAATTCAGGTGTGTTGGTATTAGACAAGTGGCATATCTTTGTATGAATAAATATGAAAGTAAGATAAAACCCAAGGATCTGAGGGAAATTATGGCATTTAGTATTTTCTGTGTTTCTTATTATGTAGCTGTTGTTTTATTTTCCTTTAACTGTAATGCACTAATAACCTTTAAGAGCTCCCTAAGAAGTTTAAGAATAATTATATATATTCAAAAAAAACCAAAAAAAAAAAAAAACAAAAAAAAACAGATCCAAAGGAAACTATAAATAACAAAAACTGAACCAACTTTTTAAGACTGTTCAATTCAATTAAATACTTTCCTTGGAAAATAAATTTTGACATGTAACTTGGCAGTTGTGTTCATTTGTATTGTTTATTTGCTGCTCTATGGAGACCAGACCTCACACAAGCTTAATAGTGAAGTGTTTGGCAATTGTTTATGTGACAGAGTTATTCTAAAAATTCTTGTACTGAAATAACTTGTTGGTCATTATGTTCAATAAAACGTTTTGGGAACAAAAAAAAAATCTTCTTTAACCAATTAGATGATTAACCCACTTTAATTATAACTACATTTTTCATATTTTATTATCACTTTAGAGGTTTGAGAAAAATTACTAAAATCATTAGGTGTCTTTGTTGTTGTTAGGTGCTGAGTCAGTACTGAGTCATAGTGACCTTATGCACAGCAGAATGAAACAATGCCCAATCCTGGGCCAACCTCATGCTTGAGCCTACTGATGCTGCCATTTTGCCAATCCATCTTGCTGGGGGTCTTCCCCTTTTTCTCTGACCCTCCACATTACCAAACATCATATCCTTCTCCAGAGACTGGTCCTTCCTGACAATATGTCCAAAGTATGAAAGATGAAGTTTGGCCATCCTGCCCTCCAAGGAGCACTCCGGCTGCACTTCTTCTAACACAGATCTGTTTGTTCTTTTGGCAGCCCATGGCACATTCAATATTCTCCTCCAACACCATAACTCAAAAGCATTAATTCTTCTATGGTTTTCCTTATTCAATGTCCAGCTTTTGTATGTATATGAGGTTATTGAAAATACCGTGGCTTGGGTCAGGTGCGCCTTAGTTTTAAGCTGACATCTTTGCTATTCAACACTTGAAAAAGGTCTTGTGCAGCAAATTTGCCTAATGCAATACATCGTTTGATTCCTTGACAGCTGCTTCCATGAGTGTTGATAGTTGATCCAAGAAGAATGAAGTTCTTGACAACTTTAATCTTTTCTCTATTGATAAGAATGTTGTTTATTGGTCTAGCGGTGAGGATTTTTGCTTTCTTGACATTGAGATGCAATCCATACTGAAGGCTGTGGTCTTTGATCTTCATCAGTAAATATTTAAGTGTTCTTCACTTCCAGCAAGCAAGTTTGTATCATCTGCATATCACAGGTTGTTAATGAGTCTTCCTCCAATCCTGATGCCATGTTTTTCTTCATATAAGCCAACTTCTTGGATGATTTGCCCAGCACACAGTTTGAATAAGTATGGTGAAAGAATATAACCCTGTCACACACCTTTCTTAATTTTAAACCATTCAATGTTCCCATGTTCTGTTCGAACAACTGCCTCTTGGTTCATGTACAGATTCCTCATGAGAACAATTAAGTGTTCTGGAAAACTCATTAGGTCTCTAGTTGATGCAAACAGTTTGCTAGTAACTGGTAACCTAAAGGTGGGAGGTTTGAATTCACATGGAGGTGCCCTGGAAGATAGACCTGGTAATCTGCTTCTGTTAAAATTATAGCTCAAAAAACAAAAACAAACAGACAAATAAAAACCCTATGGAGCAGTTCTATTCTGTAACACATGAGGTCACCAGGAGTTGGAATTGACTTGATGGAAACTAACAACAACAACAACTAAACTCAGTAGACTTCCCAATGGCCCAAGACTTTAGGTATTGTAGATGAACTCGATTTTTTTGTATCTTCATAAAATTCTTGTTTAAATATCTGCTATGGGGAAGAGATTATGCACATTAATTGTTGTTGTTAAGTGCTGTCAAGTTGGTTCTAACTCAGGGTTTTCAAGGAACGGCTTGTGGGTTTGAATCAGTGACTTTGCAGTTAACATTCCAGTGCTTACTCTACAGAGCCACTACACCATGAACATTAATTGTGAATATAATTATTTTTAGGTGTTAAAGTTCTGTTATTGTTACTTGTTTTGCTAGTGTGGTGAAAAGAAAGAATTACCAACATTATAATAAAACATTTTGATACTTAGGAGAGGAAGGCAAGTACTTATATGTTGTCATTTATAGACTTTTGAGAACGTTCATTTCTTGTGTCTTTTGTAATTGATAGGTTGATGTCATTGTACTATACTTTATGTCCTTCATTTTTTGGGCTGTAGTTTTTTCACTTTATTGAAAGACGAAAATCTTATGAGCAAAGAAACCTTACTGAGATGAGTTGATCAAATTCTTTCTTGTTTCAATCCAGACTTTCTGGAATCATTGAGACTGGAGAACCCCCAAACTATTGTCCTGAGGTAACCTTTAAACCTTAAACCAAAAACATCCCCTGTCATATTCTTTAAATCAAATAGTTTCTGTTGTCGTTCAGTGTTTTTGAGTGACTATGACTCATAGTGACCCTGTGTTGGGTTCCTAAGGATGTACTGACATGTTTGAACCACGAACCTTATGGTTAACAGTCTAGTGCTTAAACTCCTTAACAGAAGTTAATTTTAATTAGCAAAGAAGATTTAAAATAATTAAATCTAATAAGATCAAATTGACAACAGTAACTTGAAAGTTGAAATCTGAAGCTTGGGAGCAGCCAGTTTATTGGAAAAGGTAAGGAACCATTTGAAATAGCAGATGAGAATGGCTGCCCAACTTTAAGAATGTAACCAGCGTCACTGAATTGCACAAGTACAGATTGCTGAACTGGTGTATGTTTTTCTGTGCATTATTTTCAAGAATAAAAAATCTTTTCCTGTTTTATACAAATTGGAGAAGCACATCAGATATATCATGGGGAGATTGTGATAGAGAAAGAGAGAGGAAGTTAGTGAAAGCAGGAAAAAGAACTATATTATAAAATATCAACTACTTCCTATTCTTGCTGGGAAAAGATTCTATGTGATAATAGCCAACTTTACAGAATTAATGAGAAACACAGTAGGTAGTACTTTCTGGCTCTATCCTAGGCCTTCTCTCCATTTTCCTGGATAGATTTAAATAAAGTACCTTTTGGGACAGATTTGATCTAATTTCCTTCCAAATCAGTGGAGTGTGGTTTTTGAACTCTTCAGTGTCTTGCCTTTTGAGTCTCTACACAGTGATTCAATCATTTCTAAGTCAATTCTGCTTTAGTTTACAGGGAAATAGTTCTCTTCAATAGACAAACAGGAGATTGTAATTATCTGGTTTGACTAAATGTCACAAGCCAGTAAGCATGTGGGTGCAGATTGTATGACATGATTATAATTCAACTGCTAAAGAAATACTTTCTGGTTTCTTTAAAGAAATGTCAGCCTTGAACCTTTCTTCCCGGATTAGACTTAGTCATTTTTTCTTAGGTTTAATGATGTGTATACGGTAAACAATGGTAAACAGTATTATCACCTACCACTTTATTCTTAAAGCAAGTGTTTCCGGCCACACCATCAGAGCAGGTGAAGCACAGGATGTGAATCAGGTGAGACATCCTGGAGGCTTATTCTGTTGCTGTGATTAGCTGCTATGAGGAAGCAACAGGAGACCCTGGGAAGTGACTCCAACATTAACCAGACTTTCCAGATGCTCTTGAATATTCTCACTCTTGTGCTAGAAGGAAAAGAGCCCTTTGGAACGAAGCCACTTTCTACAGCTTTGGCAGCTGCCGGTGGCTGAGCCTGAGAGTTGAGGGATGGCATTGGGACAGATTCTTGTTCCAGGAACTATATGGAAACATGTTTCCATCCATGGAGCATAAAGTAATTCTGTGAGGAAAAAACTTTCTAATTTGATTTTATTTGAATAATTCTAGGAATTAGAGAATTAAATGATACAGAATTAGTAGATTCCTTAGACATCCAGCAACCTTGTTTTATAGATAAGGAAATTAAGACCCAGAGAGGGTAAGTGAGGCTGTGGCCAATTTTGTGTAAAGGCTGATGATTTTGTCTCTCATTTATTTTGGTATTTTACCAAATCAAAGTATCAGTTTGGCAGACATAGAAATTGTGATTCTGTACCTTGCTATGTTACACTACGTTGTATCACTTTGTGTTGTGCTGCATTATGCTAAGTTATGTTTTATGCAATGCTGAATGCATATAGAATATCATTTCTAGTGTGACTTTCTCAGTCTAGAACCCACAACGCTATTTGGTTAGTACCTTCTTTTCCAACAATAGGGATGCTTTCCTCTTTTTCTTTTCCAAACAAATTTCTTATGACTCTCAACATTAATCAGAGCTTGAACAGAAAGGACAGTATTTCTTATGGTCCTAAATGTGTGGTTATATCCAACCTTATGGGAGACAGATCAGGCTTTTTGCTACCCCAAAGATTCACAGTCACAGAAACCTTCCATAGGGTCCTGATGAGTCAGAAATGACTTTATGGTACTTAACAACATCCAGCCTATCTGATGTCTCCTGTAGTGTCTGCTTCCATTTCTGAGAAATGGTCCTCTGATATACTTTCATTCAAATGGCAAATTGAACAGTGGTATTTTTAAATCCAACTGATGATGTTGCCTCATAAACTCTGAGCTCTGGCTTTCCATTAGACCTTAAGGAATGACCTCATATCTTCTTGTCTGGAGTCCTGAGTGTTTAGATCTGCTTACATTTTCTATTATGTCTTTTCTCTTAAACTTCTCACCACTCAACTTGTACCTATTCCTATATATGGAGGAAGTGAGCATGCTCTAACTTTGTTCTCCACCTCTGAAAAGTTTTACTTTAAAATGTTTCATCATGATAGATTCTCATATTTTCTATCATGTTAATATTATCAAAAGGGCATTAATAAGAACAATGAAAATCATCTTGCTTGCTCAGTATATAAACCCAGAGTGTTTTCCTTTTCTGTGTTTAATCTTGACTCTAGTTGTTGTTAAGTGCCATTGGGTTGGTTGCAACCCATAGCGAGAGGAGCGACTGGTGAGCTTGAACCGCCAATCTTGCAGTTCAAACGGCTTTGCAGTCTGGCGCATTAACCCACAGCACCACACCAAGACTCTGACTCTAGTTATTACTGGTTAAACAATTTATTTTGCTTTTATTTAAGCATATTTATTTTTACAAATGATATTCCATTTAAGATAGACAGTTCAAACATACAGGCTTTATAGTTAGCAATTTTCTCTTAACCCTAACATCATGGTGAAATGATACTGTTATGAGATTTATCAGATGATCTAGAACAGTCACTCATTTGTCTCCATGGCTTTGTGGGAAACACTTTTTACCCAAAGGTTTTTTTTAATTCCATAAGTACATCTTGGTCAGATACAAGTTTATATAAATCCATAAAAGCAGAAACTCAGTTGTTGTTTAAATCTTAAACAGAAAAAAACATCAAAATACAAAAACCTCCCTTCTAGTTCCCTTTTCTAGATTCTTAAGAAAATATATCAGAACACAGTTCAAAAATCACAATCTTGAACAGCTAAAACATTCACACAGACAGCTCCAAATTTGGGTGTGGGTTATATTCCAAATGAATAAATGAATTGTTTAAAAGTAATTTATTTCCCCTTAAGATGTTGCTGGTTGGAAAGCAAACTGCTATGACATTGTTTTGTGACATATTTGGCAGTATACATCAAAAAAATTTTTCCACTCTAATAAGAGTTAGTAATTACACTCTTAGAATGTATCTCTTGGAAATAAATAACTGGAAAAATGCCTAATATATGCACATATAAGTATGCTAGTTATAGTGTTATATGTAATAGTGAATGATCTAAATGCCTAACAATAGGGTAGCAAGTCTTATGATGCATTAATACAGTGGAAAGCTAAGAAACTTTAAAAAATGGTGATATAGTTATACTTTATTTTTGACATGGAAATTTGATCAGAATATATTAAATAATCATTGATGGTATAATCTTTCCCCGATAATTTTGATATCTCTGCATGTCTTATTTTTTAAAAAAATGAATATAATTGCTTTCATAATCATAAAAATGCAATGGCATTATTTCCATTATTTTTATGAATATAAGATTGTTATATTCCCAGACAGTTTTCATGCAAAGAACAAAAAATACTAGAAAGAGAGCAGGAATTCCCTTTTGCCCTTAAAGGCTATACTGCTTCTCCATGACATTTTGAGATGAAACTTTGCATCTCTTGAACACTTTATCCCTATGACCACTGAAACTATGTGGGTTGAAACTGAGAGGATGCTGGGAAGACTTCTGGTGACAGCCACTGCAATGGCAAAGAGACATGTTGGCAGGGATCCAGAGGAGTGGGAAAGCTCTAGTGATGGGAATAAGGTCATTCAAAAGTCACATGTTCATAAGACAAAGACGGTTTGTATTAAACATCACCACAAAGTGATAGCCCTAAATTAAAGTAGAAGCTATTCATTTTACATCTGACCCCTAACTTCTTACATGAAGCCAATGCTGTTCTACAGCATACTTTCTAGTACTTTTTCACTGGCTTGAAAGATGAAACTCTCCTTAGTCATCCCAAGCATTACCACAGTCCAGATGTATATAGTTTATATCTTCCAACAAATGTCTGTGGGAATTATGTCTCCCCAGAAGTATTAGATTATATTTTTCTAAGTTGACTCTTCCTGGCTGTACTTTAAGCCTCTAAATATTCTTTAGTGATATGCTACAATTAGTTAGAAGTAAAGCTATGGGAATCCAAGACCACTGACGAGTGCTCATATGAGGAAAAAAACTAGAAGAAGAAATTCCCACCTAATCTTACAGTCAAAGGACTCAAAGATATTTTTTTTTATGCTTAAGTGAAAAGACAAGAGTTTGTTTGCACATTTAAGTATTTCTAAAATATGCATCTTTCTGTGCCTATCAGGAAAAAGATGAGACTTTCTGCTTCCATGAAGATTTAAAGTCTTAGAAACCCTATGAGTCAGAATGGACTCGCTGCACTTAACATCTGTGTCTAGATTTATATCTATCTATACCTTATCATCAGAAATACACATATATGTGTGTATCCAGTGAAAACCTCTCTCAGTAAAGCCAAGTGAGAAAATTCAACTATGGCTGAGTCTACATGGCCACAAACATCACAATAAAAAATGTTAAACAGTGGTTAATTAAACAACTGTGTATACACACTGTGCTGTATTGGATGTGATCAAGGAAATATGAAATAGTGTGGATGAGGCTATTGAAAAAATTCAAGGAAAATTTTGCTATGGAGATCAGTTTTTGAGTAGAGTTGAGAGGATAAGAGTCTCAAGTGAGGCCTGAAAGCAATGATTAGTTGTGGATTATTGAAGACATAAGAAATTGCAAGTAAAGTAACACAAAGACACAAAGACAAGGTGGCTGTGATTTATTAGGGATGACAAGATTGTAGGGGAGACTAGAACTCCGGGTTCAATGAGCTAGGATGAGACTGGTAGAGCATCTTTGATACTTACTTGAACATCTCTTTATTTTATGGGAATTGCAGGCTGGTTTTCATCCTTGGTCACTGGGTAATAAAATTTAGTAGCTCTTTTCAGTTATTGTGACAACCAAAATATGTCCCACAAATTTCCAAATATTCTCAATGGAAGAATTATTATCTCATGTTAAGAACAACTGAGCTAGGTAATGAGAACTTCTGAAAGCTGGGATGAAATGCCAGGATGTCATTAGGGCTTTATGAATGAAAATGTTGTTTTATTTTCCCATTTCCTTTACGTAGGCATACTGTGAGAGTATACTTTCTTCAGTGTTGTGTACAATACATCCACATGCACTATCATCTGTAGTTTAATTTAGCTCAGGGCTAATTCTGATTCCAATGGCATCCATTACACTGCCTAAATGGCATTTTATTACTGTTTATAATTATTTTTATTTATAGCAGGTTTGGGTGAAATGTAGGAGCACCAAAGTGTTCATCAGGCATCTGGAACAATTTTTTGAAAGTTTTGGATTTACTGAAACCAAAACATTCTGCCAAGCACCTCTTTTTCCCACTCTCTCCAAACTTTAAAAAAGCACATATATTTTAGAGAAGATTAATTCCATGTGTTTTGAATCCATTCTAGTGCACATCACCAAAAAAAAAACAAAAAAAAACAAAAAACAGTGATTTGACATTCAGGAAGCCCATTGAGCCTTTAAAATAAGTAAACTTTTAACAACTAAAAAATGTCACACAAATGCACTGAAACAGCAAAAGAATAAAGTTATAATGGAGACTGATTGGGGCAAAATTGCTTTTCCTGTAATTTTGGATGGAACCAACCAACTTCTAATACATAGTCTGGAGAGGATGAATTGGGTTAGTTAATCTAAACAAGAATACGGTTATCATGATAAAGAATACTCTATAATGATGTATACCAAAGCATACATCATTGTTGCTGTTGTTGTGTGTCGTGGAGTAGCTTCTGACTCATCGCGACCCTGTACAGGATTTCCGAGGCTGTAAATCTTTACAGGAGCAGAAAGCCTCATCTTTCTCCCATGGAACAGCTGGTAGTTTCGAACTGCTGTTCCTGTGGTTCGCAGTCTGATTCATAACCACTACGCTACCAGAGTTCCTTATTATAGAGTAAATTTAAGAAACAAGGTTGAATCAAATGACCTATTCATGACTAATATTGGCAAGTTTATACATATACTTAGTAATAATGATAAAAGACTTAAAACTGGGAAATGTGAGAAGTAGGAATAATGGAATCCTTGGGCAACACAAATGTTTACGCGCTCAACTACTAACGAAAAGGTTGCTGGTTATAATATATCCCAGCCAGTGGCACCTTGGAACACAGACTTAGTGACTTGTGCCTGAAAAGACCAAAGCCTTGGAAACCATATGTATGGAGCAGTTCTACTCTGCATACGGGGTAGGTTGAAATGATTTGGAATGGCCTTGAGGCAACTGTGATGGTTAGGGTTCTGTTTAAAAAAGATTAGGCCAGGGTTTCTAAAGGTTTCGCAGTTAAGATGTGTTTATTCCCATGTTGACAAAACATAATCAAGCATAGTTAGTTCTGTGATGAGCAACTATGAGCAGCCAATCAATTGAACAGATGCTTCCTTGGGGGTGTGGCCTGATCACAATATAATGGACACACATAAAAGGCTCACTGTCTCTGTCTGCCTCTGGGGACTTGGGACTCTACAATTGTAAGCCATTTCCTTGATAATAAACTTCTCTTAACATATATACATGAGGGAGTGCTGGTATGGCAGTGTGGGTTAATGTGCTGGTGGGTTTGAATCACAAGGTTTATGGTTCAAGCTCACCAGCCACTCCTTAGAAACCCTATACAGGGTTGCTATGAGTCAGAACCTACTTGATGGCACTTAACAACAAAAACAACAACAACAACAACAACAACAACAACAACAACATATATACATTTATGTGTTTCACTGGTTTTGCTTCTCTAGAAAACCTGGCCTAAGATACGTGATGCTGAGAGCGTAGGATTTTAGAGAAATAGAATCACTAGAACAAGTTTTCTAAATTGATTCTCAAGGCTTACTAATTCTAAAGGCACTGATAAAAGGTGGAGACATGTCTGACCTGGACTTCATAGGAATAGGCCTTGGGATGATTTTGAGTTGGTCCTCTTTCTCCCTTGTGAAGTCAGACATAGTCCCCACTTGTTTTAAACAATTGACTCTGTGAGCAGGATTCATTGCAATGGCTCCCAACTCAAACTATGAGGTTCTATAAGAAAAAGGACAAAGAGACATGGAATTATATGCTTAAACAGAGGGGAGAGTTTAAGCAGAGTGTAGATTGGCAGCTTCTGGAGTTGCCTGGAGGTAATGACATGCTGGTTAAACTAGATGGGTAATTCGGGTCAGGCCAGGGCCTACTGGAATCCATATTGCCAGAGGCCAAGCCATATGAATGGGGTTCATCCAAGGTAGAAGAAAAGATTGAACTTGAGTGTTTTTAAAAGTTTTGTGTGTTTGACTGCCTTGTGGATGTTTGTTTTCTCCAGTCTATTATTATAAAATAGACATACATGTATGACAGAAATGAATATTGGAAAGTATGATTACAGAGAACTTGTAAGCCTGCCTTCAGCCTATACTTGATTGGATTTGCTAAAAGGGGAGTTAGAATCTGTGGGAAAATAGGCTTTTTGCTTTAAGCCTTTGTAGAATAAGGGGGCTAAAGTGGGATCCTAAACCCCATCCAGTCCCTCCAGAATTGGGACATTTGCATTTGATAGCACATGCACATCAACCCAGAACTGCTGCTAGAACAGGAGATTGATGATTGAAAGCAGAGATAAAAGGGCATTTTGAGTTCTGGAGGCATCAAGGCAGGGAAAGTGTGCCCATCAGAGAAAACCGCCTTCTAGGACTAAAAGTTAAAGGGAAACAGTGAGCTGTATCCTCTCTGGTGACCACCCCGGCTACATATGAGTGGAACTGGGAGAAATGCAGCAATGAAGACCCAGGCTAAGTTTGGGCATGTTCTAGTGACACCAGTGGACCTTGAGATGAGAAGGTAGTAAAAATTGACTGGTCTGAAGTTTAGGGAGTTGTGTGAACTCCTGAGCCCAAGGGCACTGACCTAGCTCATGGGATTGAGAGTGAAGGGGCAACTGTTTTGAAATGCAGGGTGGTGTGTGTAAACTCCCAAATTTTCACTTAGTACCCATTTGACCTAGGTTGGATTGCTAGGGCTGAGCTGACCAGAACGTGAGCAGATGAAGATAAAGATGTTTGATGTTCTGAGCAAGTGTCAATTGCTACAATCTGATGAACTGAAGTTTTGCTTATGGATGCAGTTGCTCAAAATTCTAGTCAGAATGGAAGATTCTTCAGATCAAGGAATATGTTTGTTTTCTAATTGTACTGGGTTGACTTGATATTGTTAAGTGCAATTGAGTCGGTTCCAGCCCATAGAGACCCTGTATAGGGTTCCTGAGGAGCAGCTGGTGAACTTGAACTGCTGACCTTGTGGTTCAAACTAACTTTACAGTCTAGCACATTAATCCAGAGTGCCATACCAGGACTCCACTAAGTTGATAGGGATAGGCAATTTAGACATTAGCTATTAAAAGTGGAGGACTATAAAGGCATGAAGTGTCTGGCTTACAAATTTTCATGGGTGTGCTTAGTTTTAGAATGAGGGGACAAGGGAGAATCCCCACTGACTATTTTTCCTCTTTTCCAGATGGGTCTGGTGAGAGGGGGTGATGAAATCAATGATGCTAATAGTATTTTATTATTTCAATTGTGAGTAATTGGTAGTAGGATTGTGATTGTCAAAACTGAAATCATAGAAGATGTGTAACTAAAAGGGAGGGAGTAGTTATTTTCATTTCAGAAATAAATGATCTCAGGATCATCAATAAGGAAGAGCATGCGTGGAGTGTGGGATCCCTGTCTGGAAAAGCAATGACAGTAGAGACCATGGCAGAGACAGTGCCGTGGAAACACAAAACAGCTATGGGTTCTAGGCCCACAGAATGAGTAAGGCTGTGTGCCTATGGGCAGGAGGCTGACTTGCAGAATGTGCACTTTGGACATTTAAAGTAACATATATTTTTTGTTTTGCATGCATGCATCAAATAATTTTGCTGTATTCATTTGTGACATATAAGATGTAAGTGGGGCCAGCACCTTTTTGATTGTATATATTTTAGTTATATCATGTTAGGCACAAGATTATGCATATAGTTTATAAATTTCAAGTTGACAAGAGTGCACTTAATGGTTAGGGTTCTATGTCAATTTGACTAGACCAGGTTTTCTAAAGGTTTAGCAGTTGAGATGTGTTTATTACCATGGTGATGAAACCTAATCAGGCATAATTAACTCTATGATGAGTAGCTATGAGCAGGCAATCAATTGAATGAATGCTTCCTTGGGGGTGTGGTCCGTTCCCAATATTAGAAACATGAAAAACTCTTTCTCTGCCTTCCACTGGGGACCTGAGACTCTACAATTTGTAAGCCATTTCCTCGATAATAAACTTCTCTTAACATAAGGAGCTGTGGTAGCGTAGTGGTTACGAATCGGGCTGCGAACCTTAAGGTCAGCGGTTCGAAACTACCAGCCGCTCCGCGGGAGAAAGATGAGGCTTTCTACTCCCGTAAGGATTTACACCCTCGGAAACCCTGTACAGGGTCGCTATGGGTCAGAACCGACTCGACGGCACTTAACAACATATATACATATATATGCTTCACTGGCTTTGTTTCTCAAGAAAATTTGGCTTAAGGCAGCAACTAACAAGAAGAAAACCAATAATTAGAAAGAAAAAAAAAATTGAAGTCATGAGCTATCTTATGATCATAATATAAGTCATTGATTCACATGATTTGAGAAAGATTGAAGTGACTAGTATGTCTATGTTAATTGATAATAAATATATAAAGACATATGCCTTTGTTCCTGGGTGATGCAAAGATTTAAAGCATGAGGTTGCTAACCAAAATGTTGGTAGTTTGAGTCCATACAAGGTACCTTAGTAGAAAAGTCTGGTGATCTAATTTGTAAAAACCAGTCGTTTAGACCCCTATGAAGCTTAGCTCTACTCTGATGCGCATGAGGTTTCTATGTATCAGAATGGGCTCCATGGCAACTGGTATTTATATGTTGTTGTTTTGTTGTTGTTGTTAGGTGCCACTGAGTCGGTACTGACTCATAGTGACCTTATGTACAGCAGAACAAAACGCTG
>NW_006408537.1:28052292-28053813 GCF_000296735.1 Chrysochloris asiatica
TACATTGTCCAACTTTCACTTGCATACAAAGCATCTGAAAATGTCAAAGCTGGGTCATATGCACTTAGTGCTCAAACTTGACATCTTTGCTCTTTAACACTCTAAAGAGGTCTTTTGCAGCAGATTTGCTCAATGAAATATGTAAATTGATTTCTTGACTATTACTTCCATGAGTGTTGATTTTGGATCTAAGCAAAATGAAATCTTTGATGACTTCAATCATTTCTCCATTTATTGTGATATTATTTATTGGCACAGTTGTGAGGATTTCTGTTATATTTACATTGAGGTACAATCAATACTAAAGGCTGTCATCTTTGATCTTCATAAGCAAATATTTCAAGTTTTTCCCCTGTCCTTGTTCAAAGTCATATGTTTCTCTCATGGAACTGTTTTCTTTTTTTTTCAGCTTCAACCTGAACTTCCATACAAGCAATTAATAGTTTGTTACACAGTCTGCCCCTGGCCTTGTTTTGACTGTTGATATGAAACTTTCCCACTGTCTCTTTCCACAGATGTAGTCAATTTGATTTACGAGTATACCATCTGGTGAAGTCTAGGTGTATAGTGAGGCTGTTATGTTATGTTACTTAAAAACAGTATTTGCAATGAAGAAGTCATTGGTGTTACAAAATTCTATCATGCAATCTTTAGCATTGTTTCTATTACCAAGACCTGTTTTCCAACTACTGATCCTTCCTTTGTTTCTAACATTTGCATTCAAATTGACAGTAATTAATTATCAATACATCTTGATTGTATGTTTGATCAATTTCAGACTGAAGAAGTTGGTAGAATTCTTCAGTTTCATCATCACCTTAGTGGTTAGTGTATGAATTTGAATAATAATTATAGTAACTAATCGACCATGTAGGCGTACAGATGTTATCCTGTCACAGACAGCATTGTACTTCAAGATAGATCCTAAAATGTTCCTTTTGAAGATGAATGCAACATCATTCCTCTTCAATTAATCATTCTTGGCAAAATTTGTCATTTACCATGTGATTATCAGATTCAAAATGGCCAATACCAGTGCATTTCAGCTCACTAATGCCTTAGATATCAATGTTTATGCATTCCATTTCACTTTTAACAGCTTCCAGTTTTCCTAGATTCATACTTTGTACACTCCATGTTCCAATTATTAATGAATTTTTTCAGCTGTTTCTCTTCATTTTGAGTTGTCTTCAAGTGCAAAAATATCAGTTTAAGGACTAAGGTGTACCTGACCCAAGCCAAGGTTATTTTCAACAGCCTCACTTGCATGTGAAAGTTGGACAATGAATAAAGAAAACTGCAGAAGAATTGATGCACTTGAGTTATGGTGTTGGAGGATAATATTAAAAGTACCATGGGTTGCCAGGAGAACAAACAAATATGTATTGGAAGAAGTACAGCCAGAATACTCCTTAGAAGCTAGGCTGGCCATACTTTGTCACTCATATTTCAGACATATTATCAGAAGATAATATATACCAGTCCCTGGAGAAGGACATTCCACTTGGTAAAGTGGAGGGG
>NW_006408537.1:28055470-28056260 GCF_000296735.1 Chrysochloris asiatica
GTTCTTTTACTTCATTTCTTCTAGCTGCTTTAGCGTCTCTTTGTTCAAGAAAAAGTTTCAGAATGTCTTCTGACATGCATTTTGGTCTTCCTTGTCTTCTTAAGACTTTGCTCTCCTCATGTATGATATTCTTGATGTCTTCCCACAACTCTTCTGGTCTTTGTCAATTGGTGTCCAATACATCAAATCTGTTCTTGAGATGGTCTTTAAATACAGGTGAGATATACTCACAACCATATTTTGGCTTTCATGGACTTGTTTTAATTTCCTTCAGCTTCAGCCTGGACTTATGTATGAGCAATTGATGACTTATTTCTCAATCAGCCCCAGTCCTGCTTTTCATTGAAAATTTCTCCATTGTCTTTTCCCACAGAAGTAGTCAATTTGATTCCTGTGCATTCCATCTAGTGAAATCCACATTGTAATCACCTTTTATGTTGTTGAATAAAGGTATTTGCAATTCAGTTATTGGTCTTGCAAAATACTGTTATACAATGCTCAGCATCATTTCTATCACATAGGACATATTTTCTAATTATTGATGTTAGTACTCCAATCACCAGTCATGTATCTTGGTTGCATATTTGATCAATTTCAGAATGAAGAAGTTTGTAGAATTCTTTAATTTCATCATCACTGGCTTTTGTGGGTGGTGTATAAATTTGAATGATAGTGATATTAACTTGTTTCCTTTTTTGTATTGCTGTTGTTATTAAGTACCATTGAGTTGGGTCAGATTCATAAAGACCTTTGTAGGGTTTTTTGAGTAGGTATTGGTGGGTTTGAACAA
>NW_006408537.1:28060836-28080133 GCF_000296735.1 Chrysochloris asiatica
CCTCCATCTCTGGTGTCACTTTTTCTCTGGGTCGGGTCCCGCATTTTACTCTTCTCCCTTCATAAGTTTTTCAATGGCTAAACATTCAGAAGTGGTCTGCCTCTCTTGCTTGGTAGTCATAAGAATATCTTATGACTCCCCATATCATTCTTTCATCGTATTTAAGGTCTCTAAAAAGCACATTTTTGTATTGCTGTTAGAAATGTCAAATAAGTTTGAAATTGCACACCAAAGCTCTTAAATTGTTAATAGTTTTAACACATTAATTCTACTTTTGAGAAAAATCCTAAACACACACAACACAACATTATACTCTATGTTCAATTGAGGTAAATTTTTTGAAACATTTATGTCCAAAAATAGTGGAAGGGGAAAATTATATCTAAGCAATGGAAATTTATACAAAGTTAAAAATAATGTTGAAGAAGACCCAAGATAAAATAGAGTAATGTTAATGGAAAGTGAAGGGTCCCTGAAACAAAGGTTGAAATAAAATATAATATGATTTCAACTTTTAAAATTGTATAGAATATATGGGATAAAAAATAGTGATTTTCGGTGTAGCTCCTCTGGCTGAACAGGGAACCATAGGATGCTAACTGGCGGAGCTGTGGCTCTTGCTCTGCCTCTTGGGTCTCTGGCTCTCTCTACGCACTGCATGTAAAGGCGACGAGCGCACTGGACCAAGATTATGGTACGCTCTGTGTTGTGGGCATCACCATCAGTTGTTCATGTGTCTTCTTCTCCAGGTGGGATTGGGGCTTTGGCCTGGTGGAGTACTCGCTGGGCTCTGACAGTGTCCACAATCAGTCCAACAGCATATTCGGTTGTATCTTCTATACAGTACAGATGCTGCTAGGCTTTCTACAAAGACTCTGGGCCTCCCTCCTGCTGGTGCTGAGTTCTCTGCTGCCCCTCACTGGCTCTGTCTACCTGGCCTGGATCCTCCTCTTCATGCTGTATGATGTCTGTATTGTTTGTGTCACCACCAATGCCATCAATATGGGCCTGACAGTGCTCAGCTTCCTAGGAATCCTGGGTCCCCAGGACAAAGTCAAGAGGCACTGAGCCTCTCAACCTAAAGCCAGACTGACCTCATCTGTTCTGCTTTGATCCCTGAACCTTACCCTAGAGGTCCTTGTCTGGGTCCTAGAAATCCCTGCAATCTGCTCCTACTAACCTCCACACAAGAAAATGGACCTATGTGACACTCCCCTCCCCCCTTCCTCCACTCTAGATCCTTTAGCTCTGCTCTCAGGGCCACTTTCCAACGTTCTGTCATTACCCAGGGAGGGGAGATTCTGCACAATAAAATTTCTTTAAAAAAAAAAAGTCATTTTTACTAAATTTCATGGTATTAAGTCAGCGTGCGCTGTAGAACTCAAGTACCCAATTGTTCCCAACTTTCTTTTACTGCTGAATATTTTTCATATTAAAGACTAGCTTTCTTATTAAAGCCATCATACTAACTGTATGGAAAGTTGACTTTCATTCTTAATAAGAAAAACATAGAAAAAAGCAAGACTTTTTCATATGGTCTTTGAAAATAAATATTATGTGGCTCATGAATTTTAGAGACAAAGTGAAAAGTTTTGAACTAAACAAGTATTCATACATTAAATTACAATTTGAATCTGATATAATCATTTTGAAAATCAATGGTGGTGGTGGTTATGTGCCATGGAGTCAGTTCCAACTCATAACAACACTGTATAGGGTTTCTGAGGCTGTAAATCTTTACGGGAGCAGAAAGCCTTATCTATCTCCCATGGAACCAATGGTAGTTTTGAACTGCTGTCCTTGAGGTTAGCAGTCCTACTTGTAACCACTATGCTACCAGAGCTCCTTTGAAAAAATCAATACCTCCATGGAAAAGCAAGTTTTTATCATTAATGTTTTTGCTATGTTTTATACTTTTATACTTCTAGTTCTGGAGAGATGCTGTAGGATAAGCACTCGACCATGAGGTTGGTTTGATTTGCAAGGTCAACAGTTCAAACTCACCAGCTGCTCCTCAGAAACCCTACACAGGGTCACTGTGAATCACTCAGAATCGACTTGACGGCACTTAACTACTACAACAACATTTCAGAGTGTGTGGAGCAGAGGAAAGCTCTGTTGTCCATATTAGCTCAGTATGTTGGTGGTGATAGAGGGTTCTTAGCTCCTGAGTCAAGGATTTCTTAGTGGGCTGTGTCCGAAAAATGGAAGAACAGGCAGTATCTTCTATGCAAAAGTTCTCCTAAGTTCTTGAATGGTGTCTTGCCTGAATAGTAGTGATTTTGGAAAGGTGCCTCCTCCATTTTTTAAGACACGTCTGATTTTTAAGAATTCCCTGTAAACTGGCTGGTTATCTTCTGGTTCAAAGCTCCATCAGTTCAATGCTGAGGCATTTTCACTGGGCCAATACTGTCTCAGGGAAGCAGAATCAGGACAAGTTTTGATACTCATTATGTCTCAGGTGAGTATTGATGAAATTGTTGTTAGGGGCCACTGACTCAGAACCAACTCATAATGATCCTATGTACAACAGAACAATACACTGCCCTGTCCGGTGCCAACCTCACAATCACTGCTACATTTGAGCCCACTGCTGCTTCCACTGTGTCAATCCTTTTAGTTGGAGGTCTTCTTCTTTTTCTCTGATCTTCCACTTTGCCAAACATGATATCTTTCTCTAGGGACTGGTCTCTCCTGATAATATGTCTGAATTATGAGAGATGAAGTCTCGTCATCCTGGCTTCCAAGGAGAATTCTGGATGTACTTCCAAAACAGATTGGTTTGTTCTTTTGGCAGTTCATGGTACTTTTAATATTCTCCTCTAGTGTCAATACTCAAATGCCACAGCTCTTCTGTGGTCTTCTTTATTCATTGTCCAACTTTCACATGCATATGAGGTTACTGACAATATCATGGTTTGTGGCAAGTGCACCTTAGTCATCAAACTTACATCTTTCTTCTTCAACACTGTAAAGATGCCTTGTGCAGCAGATTTGCCTAATGCAATTCATCATTTGATTTCTTAGCTGCTGCTTCCTTGAGTGTTGTTGATTGATCTGAGCATAATGAAATCTTGGACAACTTCAATATTTTCTCCATTTATATGGATGTTGTTTATTGGTCCAGTGGTGAGGATTTTTGTTTCATTTATATTTAGGTTCAGCCCATATCAAAGGCTGTGGTCTTTGTTCTTCAGTAAATATTTTAAGTCCTTTTTGCTTTCATCAACCAAAGTTTTATCATCTGCATACTGCAGGTTGTTAATGAGTCTTCCTTTAATCCTGATGCCATGTTTTTCTTCATATAATCCATCTTCTCAGATTGTGTGCACTTAGCATATAGATTGAATAAATATGGTGAAAGAATACAGTCCTGGCACACACTTTCTTAATTTTAAAGTATTCAGTGTTCTCTTGTTCTGTTAGAACTACTACTTTCTCTTGATTTATGTACAGGTTCCTCAGTAAGAGCAGGGCACAGACAAAAAGTAATAGTGGATAAAAGGCTATTGAGAGTAGATAGAATACGTGCTGAGGAAATCTTAGAAAGCAGTAAGCATCCTGGGTTAAAGCTCTTCTGAGTCTGAGATTGAGCTAATACCCTTGCTCCAGCCCTACCTAGAATGGAAGTGCAGAACTATATTAGTTTCTGCTGCTGTAACAGAAATACCACAAGTGAGTGGCTTTAGACTATAAAATTTATTTTCTCACAGTTCAGGAGTATGAAAGTCTGAATTCAGAGCACCGACTTTAGGGGAAGGCTCTTTTTCCATCTGTTCTTTGGGAAAATTCTTATCTTAGTTGTTCTAGACCCTTTATTCCTCAGTTCCTTGGTGATCTCCATATGGTATCTCTCTTTCCCCCATTTGTGCTTGCATTCATCTCTGAGCCTAATATGCTATCTTTATATCTCAAAAGTGATAAGGTTTAAGACATATTCTACACTGATATGGACTCATTTATATAACAAAGAAAACTGCATTCCCAAATAGGATTATATACATAGCTATAAGGGTTGGGGTTCCAACAAATATTTTTGAGGACCACAATTCAATCCATAACAAAGCCCTGTTTCATGCTCAATGGAACTCTGTATTTCATTAGGCTGAGCCTCAAATACTTCAACTCCCTCAACATTCTGCATTACTTTTAGGTTGAAGAGTGTAAATGGTCCTTTTTGTATGTCACAAATGGTTGGATATTGGCAATTTAATAAGCTTCAATTTAATAGTTTCTGGGATACAGTGACTCCAAGATGGGTAGGTCAAGCCAGGTTCAGCACTTGTACCTTACGTGTTAGTCTGGGTACTCCAGGATGCAGAAGGCAAGAAGGACATAAAAATGCAAGAGTTTATTAGCGTGGAAACTCTTTGCGAAAGGAAATAGGGAAAAAGCTGAGAGAGTCATCAGAACATGGTACTAGTCAGAAATAAGGTTGGGTGGAAACCTCCTAGACTGTTGTACAGTGTAAGGAAGGTTTGGCAAAGTTGCAGGGGAATTCTGGAGTCCAGAGTCTCCCAGGAACAGATCTTTGGCAGGGAGCAGTCTGGGGAGGTGTGGCCTTGGCCTAGATATTGGGCTAAGCAACAGCTGGGCCTCTGTCAATTAGCTCCCTGTAGATGGAGGTTGGCCAGAAGCATACTCCTGGCAGCACACCTGGAGACTTAGAACAGATCCACACCCTGCGTAGCCGGACCTTGCTGGCTTAATCACTGTCCTTTATATCTTTACCCTCATTTTAATGCTATCCTGGTCTTGTTGATCACCTTTCCTCCTTGGCTTAACTTGGGTGATACTGTAGGATAAACACTGTACTGTTAGCTGCAAGGTCAACAGTTCAAATCCACCAGTCTGCTCTGTGTGAGAAAGATGAGGCTTTCTAATCCTGTAAAGATATATAGCCTTGGAAATCCTTATACAGGATCGCTACAAGTTGGAATCAACTGGATTGCAGTGGGTTTTTATTTTTTCTAGTTGACCTTAAGTAAATGCTAATGGTACAATGGTTAAAGAGTTCGGCTGCTAATCAAAGGTTGGGAGTTCCAACCCACCAACCCCATTTGAAGTAGAAAGATGTGACTGTTTGCTTCAGTAAAGAGTAACTGCCTTTGAAACATCATGGGGGCAGTTCTCCTCTGTCCTATGGGGTCATCACTTAATGTGGGTTAACCTGTAGTGTCACTGGTTGGTGGAAATCGTTACTTGCTCAGCTAGTAATCAAAAGGTTGGTAGTTGGAATTTACCTTAGGAGTCTTGTTATGGTGCTGTATGCTAAGCACTTGACCTCAAGATTGTCAGTTCAAACTCACCAGCCATTTCTCAGAAACCTTATACAGGGTCACTATGAGTTGGAACTGAATCCATGGCACTTAGCAACAATAGCCTTGAATTTTATGAAGAAGTTGGGGGCTGAGAAGAGGACTGTGATTCTTTCTGTTCCAGAAAATCATTGGCTTCCCTGGAAGATTGGCTCATTCTTCCCAGAACATAACAGAGGAAGGATGTCGGGGACCTGTCTCGACAGGTAAGTTTGGTTCACGAAGTAGGGAGATCTGGCGGCGAAAGGAATAGAAAAAGAATACACACAAAGATGCGACGAGAGAGACAAAGAGACACCCCGAGACCAGAGTGGATGCAAGACTGGCAGGCAGACCCTGGATTGCAGGCATCATGGCCCTGCAGGCAGTAATGCACGCAGTTTTCAATCTGCGTCTGTCTTTTATTTCAGGGAGGGATTTTACACAAAGGAAGCAGGGGATTATTAAGACAGGGTAAAGAAATGAAATGTGATTAATCGTTCAAAACAGGACACAATGATTTACAGAAACAAATTCTAAAATACACATCGCAAATTGTCTTAATAACCTAACATTCTTAATTTTCCAAAAATTCAAGCAAACTGTTATAAATTACTTTTTTGGCTCAAATCTTAAGGCAGCAACTTGAGGTTTCTCAAGGCTAATTAACATACCCATAGCACTTAATCTCGAATGGGTAAAGGTGAAAAAGGATTTAAAAAGTCTGAAGAGAGTCAAGCTGTTTCAGCTACCTGGCTTAGGTTTTCAGGAGGAAGAAGGACTTCTAGGTTAATGGATTACACCTGGGGACGATTTGAGAAGGTTGTCACTATTATTCCTTGAACAATACTCCAGAATTCGCCGATCTACTTTGAGTGAATTCCTTGGGTGGATTGTCTCCAGAGCCTCTTTGCAGAATCTCAGCAAACCTGCCTTTGGAACTTTTACGGCCTCGACTTTAGAAGAGGTTTTTGTTTTAATATTTGTCTATGGGTATCAAGGGCTCATGTATTAAGTTAATATCAAACATAACTGAATAATTTGATAAAGAACAGTTTGCACATGCTTGCCAGGTGGCCAGAGTTTGTTCCTCAGAGAGATTTGTTCCTA
Organism: Chrysochloris asiatica; assembly: GCF_000296735.1. NCBI lineage: Eukaryota > Metazoa > Chordata > Mammalia > Afrosoricida > Chrysochloridae > Chrysochloris > Chrysochloris asiatica. Next base: position 28,067,244 of record NW_006408537.1, read on the forward strand.
GGACCTTACGCACTGCCAACACAGTGGAGACATTGAGAGGCACATAAGAAACCATTTTCTCAGAAGCTACAATTACTGGAGTTAGAAGCACAGAATGAATAATAGGACCAAAGAAAATTATACAGAGGTAGCCCACCAGTGAGTTCGCAAAAAACAATGAACCTGGGACATCAGGAGGTCACTTCCTTTGGCCCTCAGGGTCCCTGGCTAGCCATCCTGATTAGGGCCATCGTGTAGGATTTTCGTCCATGGTACAGGGCCTCAACATCTCAGTACTTTGCGGTCCCCAACAGAAGGACTACTATTCCTAGGGTCAAGATTCAATCTGATGAAAATCTGCATAAAAAATAGAAGCTTTTAAAATATGATATGCAGAACCTTTTAGATGTCTCCATAAAGCATCCAGTAAATTTTTTTCCTCAATAAAAGGGGAAAAATGTCTCTGTCAGGCCTCCCAACTATACCCATTAACAGTTGATTATAAGAAAACTTACAAATATAAAATTAACTCTGAGCAAATGAACAAATAAATCTTCATAAAAATCATCTAAAATATTATTCAGTTCTAATGGTTGAAATGTGAAATTTGTACCATCGAGTGAAATCTGTAAACAATATTAAAGTATTAGAAATTATAAACAACTAATGGCAAAATTTGAGAAATGCAATATTCAGATTAGGGTTGAGTATTTACTGTAAAGGTTAAAAGAGAAATTGAGAAATTATGGAGGTAAATCAAACAAGGTAACTTTGACTTTGGCTTAGTTCTTTGCTAAAAACAAAAGTATATGGATTTGGAGAAGAGGTTAACACACTATCTATTATTCCTCATTTATGTATCTACTTCCCTAGTAAAGATAAGATCTTGTGGGGGACTTTTAACCCAAGTCTTAGGAAGTACATGTAAATCAAGCCTCTGCATGAAAACAGGAAATGAGAATAAAAGGGTGAAAACAGAACTTGAATTTTCCACTTGAAGAGGAGAATAAAATTGTTCATGGAAAGCATCCAGCAGATCTGGCAAACATGCCCCTGCACGTTCCTTATACAAGACACAGTCTTACACAATTCTTCCATTCACTCATAGGCTCATGTCTGTTGGCCACCCATACTCCCTGAAGAGAGTTTATGGCACAGAATTACATCAGGAGGTGTGATGGATGAGTGGGGGATATCACTAGGGAGGGAGTACTCTAACTTTGGCTTGGTTTAAAGTCAGATGTGAAGGAAAGAAGAGCAGTAAATTTGGAAACTATGTTGGAAGAAATTAAAATTTATTTTTAATCTCTGAAAGTTCCAAAGAAGGAGTAAAACCTACAGATAGGATGGTGAGATGATTGGGCTAATTTGTAAGGTAATTTATCAAGAATAGGAACTGGGAGTTCAGCTCTGCAGGCTTGGGGAGGCACCTAGCAAGGACAGCATTTTAACTTCTCCTTTTGGGAGTTCTTAAATAGATCCCAAAATGATTCTACAAGTGCAACTGGAAAGGTAGAGAAAATACAGTCTACTCTAGACTTTGCATTATAATCTGGTTAGCGTTTGATGTGATGTTGAAATTAAACCTTCAATTCAGGTCAAACAGAAAAGAAAATGGTTTAATATGTCAGTATATAAATATAATTGTTATGTTGTTGTTAAGTGCTGTTAAGTCAATTCTGATTCACAGAGACCCTGTATAAACAGGATAGTGGCTGGTAGGTTTGAACTGCCAACCCTGTGATTAGCAGTCCATACTACAGTGCCACACGAGGACCCAATAAATGTAATTAAGGATACTAAAACCTTACAGCATCACAGAAAGTTTAAATCAGCAAGTTTCATAGAGATTTGCAAGGCTCTTTCTATATATACCATCAATTCATGAAGCTGCATTTAGAGTTGTAAAGAAAGAGATTTTACACAAATGATGGTGAGGTTTCATTGACTATTGTGTAACAGTGCTACTGAGTTTGTGCTTAGGCCTACTGGCTTTGCTTATTGCATTTCTGAAGCAATGCCCTTCTAATTATTTTTAAGCAATTGTTAGTAGACTAGTGCAAAGAATGCATAATACTCCAGTGATAGTATGCCCTTGTCTAGGTTAATAGGACTTTAAGCTGGCAATTACATGTATGCTTGCAGGAGCAAAGGCAAGAAGTACACTTCATAACTATTTTCACATTTAAAGTAAGTTGTTATTGTTATAATATGTATGAAGCTAAGTATGAATCTGGATAAATTGCATAATTTATAGATCCTGCATTTATCAATCTGCAACACTATGGAGGTTAAGATATGTTCCTAAACAGTTATCTGGTTGTTGTTGTTAGGTGACCTTTAATGGGTTTCAACTAATAGTGGCCACATGTGACAAAGTAGAACTGCTAAGTGCCTTTATACAACAGAATGAAACACTGCTCCATCCTGCAACAGATTCTCAATAATAGTTCCTGTATTTGGGCCCCTTCTTACAGTCATCCTTATTCATGGTCTAGTTTTCACAGGCATATGAAGCAACTGAAAAGACCACAGCTTGTGTCAGGTTCACCTAAGTCCTTCAAGTAACATCTTTGCTTTTTAACACTTTAATGAGGTCTTTTGCAGAAAATTTGCCCAATGCAATATATCCTTTTATTTTTAACTGCTGCTTCTATGATGTTGATTGTGGATCCAAATAAATTAAATCCTTGACAACTTCATTATTTTCTCCACATATCATAAGATGCTGCCTATTGGTCCAGTTGTCAGCACTTTTGTTCTCTTTATGTTGATATGTAATCCATACTGAAGGCTGTAGTCTTTGAACTTCATTGGTAAGTGCTGGATGGGAAAATTATTTGCAAAGATGTTATAGAGGTAAAATTTATAGAATTTAGCTAAAACTTGAATATAATGGATAAGAGAAACAAGAATGAGATGTAGTGCCAAATAGTAAATCTTAATGCCTGGGAAGAGGGTTATATCACTAGTAGGGATTAGTAGGAAGTAAAGAGAAAGAACTGGTTAGGTGGAGAATGAGGCAAATATATTGAGTGTGAAGTGTATTTGGGACAAATGGGAAGCTTCAGGAGGCAGCTGGAAACAGAACTGAAGCTTACAAGGGAGAACATGTCTCAGATTTCCTATTTGGAAGCCATTTCTAGAGTGTTAACTGAAGACAGGAGATTTAATAAATTGTTCAAGGAAGGGAAACAGCAGAGAACGAGAAGTGAAAACTGTTTAGGGTAAAAGCTTGGATAATCAAAACTTACTTTTCAGGAGATATAAAAGGAAAGAGAGAAATAGCCAGAGCTGTGGGAAGAGACCCAGAAGAACAATCTCTCCTGGAAGCCCAGGGAACAGAAGCCAAGAAGGAAAAGATGATCAACAGATGAGAAATGGTAAAAGAGTATCAGAACACAGGCATTTGTCCATTTAGGCCTAAAGTTCTCTGTATTTGCCATTTGAATGGCAATTTCTACATGGATACTAACTTTTTCTTAAATAGGCAGCCTGCTCTAAAATTTGTTTGAAAATATAAAATTGCTTAATAATATGTAAATCATTATTTTAAACTTCTTGATACATAAATGATTGTTACTGTTAAATGCCTTTGAGTCATTTCCAACTTATAGGAAACCCTGTATAGGGTTTCCGAGGAGCAGCTGTTGGGTTTGAACTGCCAACTTTTTGGTTGACAGTCCAGTGCTGGTCCTACAGGCTTTCTAATATAAAGGCATCATGCTAAACTCTTTGAATATTTTATCTTAATTTAATCTTCACAATAAATTATGTGCTTCTATTTTGTCATTTTACAGATACAATGTTTTGTATACATTTTCATTTTACCTGCATATTCTTTTCAACCTTCTCTTAGTTTTCCCTCACCCAGGTCATATTAATCAATGTTCATTTAATAATGGAAAATTCTTAGGTACATAATATTTTTATAAGATCAAGATCTATAAATAGTAAGAGAGTTTGGATATAATACAACACATGAGAGATTAAAAGAAAAACTATTATATAGGCCTTTTAGAAATATGGCATTAACTCCTCATTCAAAACTTACAAAGTATGGAAATCAAGCACTTTGGTATCACATAAATGAAGGAAAGGAGAATTTCTGTTAAGCTTGTAAATTTCAAGGAAAGAACAAATATGTATAGTGATATTTTTGTTGCTGTTGTTATGTGCCATGGAGTCAGTTCTGACTCATAGCGACCCTGCACAGGGTTTCTGAGGCTGTAAATCTTTACAGGAGCAGAAAGCCTCATCTTTCTCCCACAGAAGAGCTGGTAGTTTTGAACTGATTCATAACCAGACCAATTCATAACCACTATGCTACAAAATAACTTTAAAGAGATGAAGCAAGTAAAATGATAGTGTACATGATTTTCCATTTTTAGAAAGCAATAAAATATTTTTAGAAAAGATATCATGATTCAATCTCTAGTCATATGACTAGAGAACTATTTAAATCTTGTGATTGTCTTAGGTAAAAAGAAAGTACTGCATTCCTATCCCTGCAAAGGTGGACTTGACCATTTTACCTATTGAGTTGGTTGGTTATTTGAGTAAATACACATATTTATCCACAAATTGTTATGTAGAATATAAATGATTTATCTTCCATTTCTCTGTCTTTCTTATCAAACTGCTTCCCCTTTTCTTACTTTAGTACTTTTTAATATTTCTGTCAGAGGACAACATCAAGAAGTGATTGTAGAGCAGTCTTCAAATAGGAGGGGTTAAAAATGTTCAACTTCTCCTCTCAGCATAACCAAATCAAGAATCAGCTCTTCTAATGTTTTGACCCACCATTCATCCATCTGTTTGGTGGCTTGTGTGTTGCTGTGATTTTAGAAGCGATGCCACCTTTATTTTAATTACCAGCTGGGTCACCCATGGTAGACAGGTTTTAGTGGAATTTCCAGACTAAGAAGGAGAGGTAGACCACTTTTGAATCATTGTTGTTCAGTGCTCTTACGTTGGTTCCAGCTTATAGTAACCCTGTATAGGGTTTCCAAGGAGTAAATGGTGGGTTTAAGCCATAAACCTTGCAGTTAGCAGTCCTGTGCTTATTCTACAATGCCACACCAGGACTTCTGAATAGTTAGCCATAAAAAATCTTACAAATAGCAATAGAACATTGTCTGATGCAATGCCAGAAGATGAGCCCCTCAGGTTGGAAAACGCTCAATATACAACTAGAGAAGAGCTGCTTCCACAGTGTAGGGCTGACCTAAATGACATGAATGGAGCAGAGCTTGCAGGACCTCCGCTTGCTGACTGGACACAATTCAAAATGAAAAGAAACACCTGCAAACATCCATTCATAATAAGAATGTGGTATGTGCGAAGTACAAATCTAAAAAAATTGGAAGTCGCTAAAATGAATAGAACTCATAAAGATTGATATCCAAAGCATCATTGCTTTTAAGGGCTGTCAATTCTATTCTGACTCATAATGATCCTGTATAGGGTTTCCTAGGAGCAGCTGGTGGGTTTAAACTGCACATATTGTGGTTAACAGTCCAGTGCTTATCCTACATTGCCACAGCAGGACTCCTAAAATGGGCTGATATTGGTTATTTTAAATAGGATAATTGCATGATTTACTATGCCTGGAGTAAAACATCAAAGAAGAATGATATCACATTCAAAAAGAGCATTTCAAGATCTATCTTGAAGTACAATCCTGGCTGCGAGATGATAATATCCATATTCTAATCAGGAAGAAAAATTACTATCACCATTATTCAAATTTATGCACCAACCACAAAAGTCAGTGATGATGAATTTGAAGAATTCTACTAACTTTTTCAATCTGAAATTGACAAAACATGCAATCAAGATCCATTAATAGTTGCTGGTAATTAGAATGCAAAAGTGAAAAACAAAGAGGAAGGATCTGTAGTTGGAAAATATGGTCTTGGTGACAGAAAACTTGCTAGGGATCACATGATATAATTTTGCAAGACCAATAACTTAATCATTGCACATGTTTTTCAGCATCATAAATGGTGTCCATACATATGGCTGGAATCCTAATGTGGCACTGTAGGATAAGCACTCGACCACAAGGTTGGTTTGAACTGCAAGGTCGGCATTCAAACTCACCAGCCACTCCTTAGAAACACTGTACCGGGTTGCTATGGGTCAGAACTGACTCAACGGCACTTAAGAACAACAACAGCAACATACATACATATGGACATCACCAGATGAAATACACAGGATTCAAATAGTTTACATCTGTGAGAAAAGATGATGCAGAAGCGCATTAGTCAAAACAAGGCCATGGGCAGCTGTGGAACAGACCATCATAGGCAAGTTTAGCTTGAAGCTGAAAATAAAACAAGTCCACAAGAGCCAAAATATTACTTTGAGTATATCCCACGTGAACTAAGAGACCAACTCAACAACAGCTTTTGTGCATTAGACACTAATGACTGATGACCAGAAGACCAACTCAACAACAGATTTTGTGCATTAGACACTAATGACTGGGATGAAATAAGGAGAACTAAGGTCATTGGAGTCCTGGTGTGGCACCATGGGCTAATGCGTCACACTACAAAGTCATTTGAACTGCAAGGTCGGTGGTTCAAGCTCACCAGCTTTTCCTTGGAAACCCTATATAGGGTCGCTATTGGTCGGAATCGACTCAATGGCACTTAACAACAGCAACAACTAGGTCCTAAAAAGACAGGAAAGAAAGAAAAGAAAATGCATGTCAGAAGAGACACTTAAACTTGTTCTTGAAATAAGATGCTAAAGCAACTAGAAGAAATGAGAAAATAAAAGAAGTGAACAGATAATTTCAAAGGGCAGCTGGATCAGACAAAGTAAAGTATTGTAATGACATGTGCAAAGACCTGGAGTTAGTAAACCAAAAGGGAAGAACATGCTCAGCGTGTTGCAAGAGTTGAATAAAAATTCAAACCTTGGGTTATAATATGGAAGGAATCTCTGGGCAAAATATTGAATGATGCAAGAAGCATCAAAAGAAGATGGAAGGAATATACAGAGAGTATCATTATACCAAAAATAATTGGTTGATGTTCAACCATTTCAAGAGGTACCATATTATCAAGAACCCATAGTACTGAAAAAGGAGGTACAAGCTGCACTGAAGGTATTGGAACTGATGAAATACAGGCTTAAATGTTTCAACAAACTGATACACTATTGGAGGTGCTCACTCATTTGTGCCAAGAGATTTGGAAGACAGTTTCCAGGCCAACAGATTGGAAAATATCAGTATATGTGTCCATTCCAAAGAAAAGTGTCTCAAAGGAATGTATGAATTACCAAACTATATCATTAATATCACACACAAGTAAAATTTTGCTGAGGATAACCCAAAAATGATTGCAGCAGTACATCCATAAGGAGCAGCTAGAAATTCAAGCTGCTTTCAGAAGAGGGCATGGAATGAAGAATATCATTATTATTGTCAGATGGATCTCGACTGAAAGCAGAATAAATTAGAGACAGCTTTACTTGTGCTTTATTAACTATGCAAAGGCATTCAACTGTGTGGATCATAAACTACAGATAACACTGTGAAGAATGGGAATTTCAGAACTGTGCTCATGAGGAATCTGTACACAGTCCAACAGACAGTGGTTCAAAGAGATCAAGAGGCTATTGAATAATTTAAAATCAGGAAATTTGTGCACCAAGGTTGTATTCTTTTATGCTACATATTCAATCCAGATGCTGAGCACATAATCCAAGAAGACGGATTATATGAAGAAAGAAGCATCAGAATTAAAGGAAGATTCAATAGCAACATGATATGCAGATGAAACAACATTGCTTGCCAGAAGTGAAGAGGACTTGAAATATTTACTGATGAAGATTAAAGACTGCAGCCTTCCATATGGATTGCACTTCAGTGCAAAGAAAACAGAAATCTTCACACCTGGACTAATGCATAGCATCATGATAAACGGAGATAAGATTAAAGTTGTCAAATACTTCATTTCGCTTGGATCTACCACTTCATTTCGCTTGGATCTTAAGGAAGCAGAAGTCAAGGAATGAAAAGATGTATTGCATTAGGCAAATGTGCTGCAAAAGACTTCTTTAAAGTGTGAAAGATGTCACTTTGAGGACTAAGATATGCCTGATCCAAATTGTGTATTCTGTTACCTCATATGCATGTCAAAGTTGGACAATGAATAAGGAACACCATAGAATAACTGATGTGCTTGAGCTATGGCATTCACAAAGAATACTGAAAAGTACCATGGACTGCCAATAGAAAAACAAACAAACAAACAAAACAGCAATCTTGGGAGAAATACAACCAGAATACTTGTTAGAAGAAAGGAAGGTGAGACTTTGTCTTTTGTACTTGTACATGTTGTCAGGAAGGACCAGTCCCTGGAAAAGGGCATTATACTTGGTAAAGTGGAGGGTCATAGAAAAATAAGTCCCCTAATTAGATGCATTGACACCGTGGCAAAAACAACAGGCTGAAACATAACAATTGTGAGGATGGCACAGGACTGGGCAGTTTCATTCTGTTGCATATAGGGCTACTATGAGTTAGAACTGATTCAACAGCATCTAACAAAACTAACCCAATGTTTTATTGCTTCCCTGTGTACCACGGAGCATTTATGATACTACCTGCAATTTAGATATGTGCAATATGGCTTTTCAATTGGTAAAATTGCATTATTCTTTTTGAGGACCAGATAACAGACTTATCTTTGTGTTATTTTTAGGTAAATGGAGATTGGTGCTATAATATTTCCCTATCAGTGTAGTGGTTATGAATCGGGCTGCAAAATACAAGGTCAGCAGTTTGAAACTAACAACTGTTCTGCAGGAGAAAGATGAGGCTTTCTGCTCCTGTAAAGATTTACAGCCTCGGAAACCCTGTACAGGGTCACTATGAATTGGAATCGACTCCATGGCACATAACAACAACAACAACAACAACAAATTCACTGATGGAACATTTATTGAGAGATTGCTATGTGCCTGGAGCTGTCAGTTCAAAGACATGACCTTTGACTTAAGTAGCTCTTTGAGCTTGAATATATTAATCTTAAGTATAAATATACACATATATGGAATTTTGTGCTTTAATGCTAATATCTTAACCCAACTTCTTTATTATCCACACTATGCATTCGCCTTTGTATCAGTTCCAACTCATAATGACCTTATGGAACTATAGAACTCGATGCTGGCGAGTTTGAACTGCCAACCTTGCAGTTCAAACTGATTTTGAGGTCCAGTGCATTATCCTAGAGCATCACATGAGAAGTCCTGATGTGGCACTGTGGGTTAATGCATTGGACTACAAGATCAGTTTGAACCTCATAAAGGTTGGTGGTTCAAGCTCACCAGCTGTTCCCAGGAAACCCGATACAGGGTGGCTGTGAGTCAGAACCTACTCGATGGCACTTAACAATAACATGCCTTCTGCCTCAGTGCTGTTGTAGGCAGGAAATCTTCAGTATATGGGATTTAAGAAAGGGGACAAATATTTTGAGGAAAATATATTTTTGAAGACAATTTATCACACCTCTAACTTTATTTAAAAAAAAATCAGACAGATAGAAATAACCTCTCCACTAGTTTATTAGGACTGCTATAACAAGTATCACAAATTGGGTAGCTTATAAGTTCAACTATTTATTGACTCACAGTGCAGATGACTGTTGTTGTTAGTGCTGTGGAGTCGGCTCTGACTCATGACACCATTATGTACAACAGAAGGAAATACTGCCTGGTCCTGCGTCATCCTCTCAATTGTTGTTATGTTTGAACCCATTGTTACTGCCACTTTGTTTATCCATTTTTCTTGTTGACCCTCCACTTTACCAAACATGATGTCCTTCTCCAGGGACTGGTCTCTTCTGACAACATGCTCAAAGAATGAGAGACAAGTCTCACCATCTCCCGTCTAAGGAGAATTCGGCCTGCATTTATTTCAAGATTGATTTGTTTGCTCTTCTAATAGTCCATGATGCTTTCAATATTCTTCACCCACATCATAATTCAAATGCATCATTCTTCTCCAGTCTTCTTTATTTATAGTCCTTCCTTATTTTGACACACATATGAGGCAGTTGAAAATACCATGGCCTGGGTCAGGTGCACCTTAGTCCTCAAACTGACATCTTTGTTCTTAAACACTTTAAAGAAGACTTGTGCAGCAGATACACCTAATGCAACATGCCTTTTGATTTCTTGGTTTCTGCTTCCATAAGTGTTGATTGTTGGATCCAAGCAAAATGAAGTATCCAACAACTTTCATTTTATGTCTGTTTATTGTGATGTTATTTGTCCAGTTGTGAGGATTTTTGTTTCTTTAAATTGATGTCTAATCCATAACGAAGGCTGAATTTACTGATGAAGATCAGTAAATATTTTAGTAAGCAAGGCTGCTTCCAGTAAGCAAAGTGTGGTGATGATGTGCCGTGGAGTCAGTTCTGACTCAGCTACCTGGCATAGGATTTCTGCTGCTGTAAATCTTTATGAGCAGCCCGGCTCATAACCATTACGTGACCAGAGCTCCTTATATGAAGGGTGTTAGTTCAAAATCAAAGAGTTGTCATGTTTACTTTTTCTGAGGGCTTTGAGGAAGACTCCATTCTATACCTCTCACCTAGTTTTTGTTGATGACTGATGTGTTCCTTAGCTTGTAAATCACTCTATTCTCTACTTCTAACTTCACATGACTATATTCCCTCTGTTGGTGTCTGTTCTTGTTTCTTTTGTTTTATTAGGATATCACTCAGACTGAGTTAGGATCTACCCTATTTATGACCTCATGATAACTTAACTGATAATATCTTTCAAAGACCTAGGTACTGTGCATGACTTCAACATATCTTTTAGGGAGATACAATTTTATTAATAACAATAATAGAACTAGGTCATTCTAATATGTATTTGACAAGTAGTCGTTGATTTTGTTGACAGCATTCCTTGATAGTTCAATTCTATCCACTACAGTGGTTGTGAAAATTGATTTTGAACACTAAAAAATAATAGAATGATCTTTAGATCATCAATATCAAGAAAGGTACTTGTTTATTGAATTAATCAAATATTATACACAGGACAAAGGATTGCCAAATGAAAAATTCTTTTCTCCCTCAGAAGATACATTTAATGTGCTGTGTAAAATCTACTGTTTTTAAGGATTCTCAGGCGCTTCAAAAATACCTTCTTTTTATTTATATCCAAACAATTTTTGTGGGTTTTACTTTTATTAAATCAGGTATCTTCTTAAACATTCATTGGAAACACTTTTCAAGCATAGAGAGAATTGTATAACTAATTTACAAAACTATGTTTTAGAAAACATATTTTATAGTTTAAATTTATGTCCTTACATTCACTCCATTAATTCAGATTATTATAATATTTGTCTTTGTGTGTGACTTCCTATATATATGTAGTCTGTGCAGTTTAAAAGAGATAACTGAGACTTATTTATACATATAAGTTCTAATGCTTAAAAGCAGTGAAACTAGTTAGTAAATGTAATAGAACATAATTGAAGATATAATAATTTATGTAAAATTATATAACATCATTTACTAATAAAGTAATTTTAATAAATATCTGCTAAACTTTCTAATAACAAGTCATATTAGATAAAGAAATGGTTTCTCCAGTATGATTGTGAGAACACAGTTCTCTCCAGACATTTGGACAGGACTTGATGAAGTACTAAAATACATGGCAGGAAAGAAAGACTAGACTGAAGAACCCTTGGGTGAATAATCCATTATGTCTTTTCCATCTGCTTTATGTTGTTCAGATTTTTCATTTCTCTATGAAAATCCATTTGGCCACTGGGAGTCTCTGTTTCTCTGTATAATTTTAGCAAGATGATTATGTATCATCATTATAAAGAAAACTATTGCCTAAAAAAAACAAAAACAAAAACAAAAAACCACAAATGTTGATATTAAATAAGGGAGACTTATGGGCTATGTTTCTAATAGTAATAAGTATAAAATATATGTAATTTCTAGACATTATAGTCACAACGTTAGTTTATCTAGTACAAGGCAGTGTTTGAAGTCATTATTCTAGTCTGTATGAGGTTAGATGGATATCCACATTACAAAAGAGCCCAGTAGCTTTATCTTCAGAATTGTTTCTACTTAAATGACAAAGCAGTGACTGTAATTGGTAAATTGATTTTGCCTTCCTTCATTGGACATACACGTAAAACATTCAGGTGTGCGTCTTCAAAATAAATGAAATAAACTTGGTATAAAAATCATTTTTCTAATAAAGGATTTGAAGGAATTAAGAAAATATTTGTTGACCTTTAAATATTTCCAGACTGGGTAAGAATTCAAAATGAAAGTTTCAGATTTGAAATATTGAGAATTTTACTGTCTTAGAAGTTATGCCTCATAACCATAGGCATTAATGTTGAACATTCATTTCAAGGTGAGTTATTTACTGAGCACTTACTCCATGCAAGACAATCTCTGGAGGGGATACACAAATAAGGAAAACTAATCTATTTTTAAGGAATTTCTAGCTCAAAGATGGTGAAGATAAGACAAAAATAAAAGATAATGTCAGCACAAATAAGATACTATGGAAGCTTAAAGATGGTAATGATTAAGTCTGTTCCAAAAATACCAGAAAAAGTTCTGTGGGTGTGTTGACTTTGAGGTGGGTGGGATTTTGACACAACTATTTACCAGAGAGGACAGGGGAATGATGAAGTAGGTTTGGGAAGCAGCAGGTGGTATACTGATTGGAGAACAGTGGATGTGATATGTGTAAAGGGATCAGGGTTTTGGTATCAGCTGTGGATTTTGAATTTAGTTTGTTGTTGTTGTTGTTGTGTGCCATCGAGTCGGGTCCGACCCATAGCGACCCTGTACAGGGTTTCCGAGGGTGTAAATCTTTACGGGAGTAGA
>NW_006408537.1:28081783-28093806 GCF_000296735.1 Chrysochloris asiatica
TTGTATCATCTGCATATTGCAGGTTGTTAATGAGTCTTCCTCCAATCCTGATGCCATGTTTTTCTTCATATAACCCAGCTTCTCAGATTATTTGCTCAGTATGCATGTTGAATAAGTTTGGTGAAAGAATACAACCCTGTTGTACACCTTTATTAATTTTAAATCATTCAATGTTCCCTTGTTCTGTTCAAACAACTGTCTCTTGGTCCATGTACAGATTCCTCATGAGCACAATTAAGTGTTCCGGAATACTCATACTTCGCAATGTTGTCCATGGCTTGTCATGATCCACATAATTGAAAGTGTTTGCATAGTCAATAAAGCACAGGTAAACATCTTTCTATGTTTACTTTCAGCCAAGATCCATCGGACATCAGCAATGATATCCCTCATTCCATGGCCTCTTCTGAATCTGGGTTGAACCTCTGGAAGTCCTCTGCCAATGTATGCTTGCAGCCATTTCTATGTTACATTTAGTAAAACTTTACTTGCATGGAATATCAAAGATATTGTCCGATGATTTCTGCATCCCGTTGGGTCTCTTCTCTTTGGAATGGGCACAAATAAGGATCCTTCCCAATCAGTTGGTCAGATAGTTGCCTTCCAAATTTCTTGACATCTTAGATGAGTGAGTGCCTCCAGTGCTGCCTCACTTTCTTGAAAGATTTCAGTTTTTATTCCATCAATTCCTGGTGCCATGTCCTTTGCCAGTTCCTTCAATGTACCTTGGACTTCCTCCTTCAGTATCATTGGCTCTTGATTATATGCTACCTCTTGAAATGGTTGAACATCAACCATTTCCTTCTGGTACAGTGACTCTGTGTATTCCATCCATCTTCTTTTGATGCTTTCTGCATCATTCAATAATTTGCCCAGAGAATCCTTCAATAATTAAAGTTGAGGCTTGAAATTTTTCTTCAGTTCCCCCAGCTTGAGAAATGCTGAGTGTGTTCTTCCCTTTTGGTTTTCTGACTCTAGATCTTTGCACATTTCATAGTGCAGATTTTGTCTTCTCAAGATGACCTTTGAAACTTTCTGTTTAGCTCTTGTACTTCATTTATTCCATTTACTTTAGCATCTCTATGCTGGAGAGCAAGTTTCAGTTTATTTTCTGACATCTGTTTTTATCTTTTCCTTCTTTCTTGTTTTCTTAATGACTTTTTGCTTTCTACCTCTATGATGTTCTTTATGTCATCCCACAACTCTTCTGGTTTTTGGTCTTTAGTGTTTAATGTATCAAATCTGTTCTTCAGATGATCTCTAAATTCAGTGGGATATAGTGAAGGTCATATTTTGGCTCTTATAGACTTGTTTTCATTTTCTTCAGCTTCAATTTGAATCTGCATATGAGCAATTGATGCTCTGTTCCACAATCTGCCCCTGGCCTTGTTTTGACTGATGATATGGAGCTTTTCCATCGTCTCTTTCCACAGATGTAGTCAATTTGATTTCTGTGCTTTCTGTTCATAGCTTACCATAATCCAGACAGTCCAAAGCCTTTACATAGTCAGTGAAGCACAGTATTCTGGTATCTCTGCTTTCAGTCACAATTCATCTGATGTCAGTAATGATATCCTTCTTTCCACAATTTAGTCTGAATTCTCTTTGAAACTTTGGCCGTTCCTTGTCAATGTACTGTTGCAACCATTTAAAAATTATCTTTAGCAAAATTTTCTTGAATGTGATAGTAATGATATTGTTTGATGACTTCCTATTCTGTTGGGTCACTTCTATTCAGAATGGGCAGAAATATGGATCTCTTCCAATCAGCTGGCCATTAGCTGTCTTCAAAATTTCTTGGCATAGATGAGTGAGTGCCTCCAGCACTGCATCAATTTGTTTAAAAGTTTCAAATTTGTGTCCCATCAATTTCCAGAGTTTGTTCCTTGTCAATGTCTTCAGTCCACATTGGACTTATTCCTTCAGTACCATTGGCTCTTGATCATATGCTACCTCTTTATATGGTTGAGCATCGACTATTTCTTTTTGGTACAATGATTGTGTATTTCTTCCATCTTCTTTTGATACTGTCTGCATCATTCAATATTTTGCCCAAAGAATCCTTCAGTATTGCAAGTCAAGGCTTGGATTTTTCCTCAGTTCTTTCAGCTTGAAAAATTCTTTGCATGTTCTTAAATTTTGGTTTTCTAACTCCAGGTCTTTGCACATTTCGTTATAATATTTGACTTTGTCTTCTCATGCTGCCCTTTGAAATTTTCTGTTCAGCTCTTTTACCTCCTCATTTCGTCCATTTGCTTTAGCATCTCTATGCTGGAGAGCAAGTTTCAGAGTCTCTTCTGACATCCATTTTGGTCTTTTTATTCTTCCTTTTCTTTTTAATGATCTTTTGCTTTCTTTCTGTATGATGTTCTTGATGGCAACCCACAACTCCTCTGGTTTTCAATCATTGGTGTCTAATGCATCAAATCTCTTAAAATGATCTCTCTAAATTCAGGTGAGATATTTTCAAGGTCATAGTTTGGCTCTTTTGGACTCCTTTTACTTTTCTTCAGCTTCATCCTGAACTGGCATATGAGCATTTGATGATCTTTTCTACAGTCTGCCCATGGTCTTGTTTTGGCTGGTGATGTGGAACTTTTCCACTGTCTCTTTGCAGAGATATGTTGAGTTTGATTTCTGTGTATTCCATTGGTGAAATCCATGTGTATAATCATTTTTTATGTTATTTACATAAGGTTTATGCAATGAATATATGTTGTTGCAAAATTCTTTCATGTGATCTCCAGTATCATTTCTGTCTGCAAGGCCACATTTTCCAACTTTTGATTTCTCCTCTTTGTTTCCAACCTTTCCATTCCATTCAATGGCAAGTAATTATCAATACTTTTTGATTGTATGTTTGATCAATTTCAGATTGAAGAAGTTGGTAGAGTTCTTCAGTTTCAACATCACTGGCATTAGTGGTTGGTGCATGCATTTGAATAATATTGGTATTAACTGGTCTTCTTTCTAGGCATGTGGGTATTATCCTAGCACAGACAGCATTATACTTCAAGATAGATCTTGAAATGTTCTGTTTGATGATGAATGTGATGCCATTCCTCTTCAATTTGTCATTCTCAGAAAAATAAACCATATTATTGTCAGAGTCAAATTGGCCACTACTAGTCCATTTCAGCTCACTAATGCCTAGGATATTGATGTTTATGCATTTCATTTCATTTCATTTTTGGCAACTTGCAATTTTCCTAGATTCATACTTCATACATTCCATGTTCTCATTATTAATGGATGTTTGCAGCTGTTTCTCCTAATTTTGAGTTGTGCCCCATTAGCAATGAAGGTCCTGAGGAGGCAGCTTTTCCCAAGTCATATCTTGAGTGCCTTCCCACCTCATATTCCAGCACTATATCTGACAACATTCTGGTGCTATTTATTATGTTTCAGTGTTCAATATTTTGGTGCTATCTGAAAGTGTTTCACTGCTATTCATAAAGTTTTTGTGGCTAAACATTCAGAAGTGTCCTGCCTCTCTTTCTTCCAAGTCTGTCTTCGTCTGGAAACTCAGTTGAACATTGTCCACCATGGGCAACCCTTCTGGTATTCAAAATACTGGTGGCATAACTTTCCAGCATCACAGCACACGTAAACACCACAGTGCAACAAATTGACTCTGTGCTAGGTATTTTAAATATGATCATGTTACAGATTTTATAGATAAAGATGGTGAGGCCTGGGGAAATGAAGTCATTTACTGAAGATTCTGCTCCCAGGATCTTTTTGTTCTGAAAGTGGGTTGCCTGCCAGCAGCTGACTTTGGGGGATCAAGACAAAGATGTAGAGAGGAAGACCTTCTATATCTAGGCCTCAGCCTGGTCTATAATGTGAGATTCAAAGTAAGGAGCAGGACCTGTAGGACCCTTGTCTTGGGAGACCATGAGGCTTCTACATGCATTGTAAATGGACGTTTAAAAAATTTACACTTGGTAACTTTCTCAATTTCTCTCTGAGATGCAATCAATGAAGCTAAGTACAGAGGTAGTAGTTCTGACTTCAGATAAGCCTGAGGGAAAATAGTAATCACCAGATCTATGGCTTTGGACAAGTACATAACTTCTTTGTGCCTCAGTTTACTTATGTAATAAATGATTAAGTTCATGTATAAAATGAATAAGCATAAGGTGGTAATGAAATGTTTTTTGTTATGTTAATTGACATTGATTCAGTTCTGACTCATAATGACCCTGCATGGGGTTTCTGAGGATCATATCGGCTAATGAATTTGAAATACTGACTTTGCAGTTCAAACTGACCTTTTAGTCCAGTGCTTATCCAACAGTACCACACAGGGACTCTAAGATGTTATTAAGCTATGTATAAAAATGACTTAATCTGGTAACAGATACAGAACGTGAGTATGTCTGCAGAAATTGAGAAGTATTATTATTACAGGCTAGTTCAAGATGAAATTATTTTTATTTTGTATGAACTGAATTTCTTGTTTTGAAAATGCATACAAATTGATCCTTCAGGGCAATGTGGTTTTGATACACTAGATGAGGCATCATTAATAATAATTATTATTTTCATCAATACCAACAGCTAACCTTTATGGATCACTTACTATGTCAGACAGTGTGTTGAGGAGTTTACACACACCATCGTGTTTCAACTTCATAATCAGTGCATGAGATGGACAGTTCAATTAATCCTGTTTTAGAGACAAAGACATTGAGGTTACCAGACCTAAATCTATTGCTGGATTTGGGGCTCAGTTCTGTCTTCTATTTTTGATAGGAGATACATTCAATGGGATAACTTGGTTTCTAGGGTGGGACAGTGTCTATGAGCTTCTCAGTGTACCTATCTGAGACTTCTCCTGACCCACCCTAGTTATATGACTTTCCTTGATACATATCTAATTTGTTAGAGAAACAGGATCAGTGACCCCAGGAGAGTGGAGGGTATATTCCACCCCTAGGGGTAGGGGTCATTATTCTTCCACCTTGAAGGCTGACATAGAGCTTTGTGACCTTGCGCTACTTCCATAGATAGGGCTGAATGAATGAGGCTCATATCATTGACAGGGACAGGGATGTCACAGGTAGTGGGGCTGTGGAATGACTTCTGCCAGGACTACCTCCAGTCATGGACTGAGAGTTCATCTAACATCTTTTTAAATGGCACTGGGTCTCTGAATTCCAGAGGTGAAGTATTAGGAAGGGTGAGTGTCCAGGGAGTGGCAAAGCCTGTGGTGAATCACAGCTTCCCATGTAGAGAAAACATCCAACCATTCAGGCTTCATTTCTTCCTGAGAAGTTTTCTTTCTTTTTTCTTTTGGATATTCTATCTGACTGGGATTATCACATTTTGATTTTCTTGGAATGCTTCAGCTTTCAGAACTATGGAAAAATGAAAAGCTAGTGTGAACGTTCTTTCCCTTCCCAGGGATTTAGAGTCTTATTACTGTATGGTTTCAGCTTTCCATGATTTGTTTTTTATTGCTCTGGTCTACATGGAACTAGCGACGTGCAATGCTATCATTTTGCTTTCCTGGGATTTTCTTCAGAGCTGTTGTTTGAAAAAGCATCGGAGGCAGTTTCAATTTGAAACCTAGGTAATACAGTACAATTATAAGTAAAAACTCAAATTCACACCTGAGGTTTACTGGAAGGTGATAGCTACATGTTATGGTTATGTAAATTATTACATCTGAAATGTAAATTTCGTTTTGAGCTTCTTGGAAAACAAGGTAAGGGAAGCACGGACACATTTTATAGTCTTTTCTGGGTTCTAGAAAGGAAGCGTAAAAGTTTTTCTTATGAGAAATATTTCTTTTGTGCATTAAGTTCTAGTATATGAAATGTGTAATCTATGTAGTATAGGAATATATGAGAACATAGATGTTCATTTTCCCTTATAGACATATACAAGAAGACTTCATAAAGCTCATGAAATGAAAAGATAATGGGATTTTTCCAGGAACTTTTGAAGTCCCCTTGTATGTATGGATATAAAACAAAACATATGAATATTTGTCTTTGTGTGTATACATACATACAAACATATCTACATATATTGTTAAGTGCCTCCGAGTTAGTTCTGACTCATAGTGATTCTGTGTAGAGTTCTGGAGGCTGTAAATCTTTGCTGAACTAGAAAGCCTCTTCTTTCTCCCTTTGAATGACTGATGGGCTTGAACTACCAACCTTGTAGATCACAGCCCACTGCTTATCATGTATGTTGTTGTTGTGAAGTGCTGTGGAGTCAGTTCTAACTCATAAAGACGCTGTATAGGGTTTCTGAAGAGCAGCTGGTGGGTTTGAACTGCTGACCTTGTGGTTTTCAGTCCAGTGCTGGTCCTACAGTGCCACACCAGGAGTCACTCTCTCCATACACTCACATACACACGTGAGGGTGAGTCCAAAATTGTCCATACTCTGGCTGTAGAATTTAGAAGAGACAAATATATCATTTTTTGACACAGTCTTGCTTTTCAATACAGTTTGTCTATTTGGTCAACAAGCTTTCCTGTTCACTTATATAAAAAAAAGTGTTTTAGACTGAGCCATAAGCCACGAACCCACTGCTGTCTTCACTTCTTCATCAGAGGTGAATCATTGTCTTCGAAGGGCTGTGTTCAGGGAACCAAACAGGTGAAAGTCTAATGAAGCAAGATCATGACTATAGGGAGGATATTGTGACACCTCAAAACAAAGTTTTTGCGGAGTGTCAACAGTATGGGTGGAGGTATGTGGACTTTCATTGTCATGCAAGATCACAATGCCCTTGGATAGCAGTCCTGTGCATTAAATCAGAAGTTTAGGCTTCAGCTCTTCAGTGAGCATCTCACTGTAAGGAGCACTGTTGATTGTTAGACAATTTTTCCTGATTGTGTTCCAATGCTGGCCTTTGACAATCCAAGAATACTGTAAGCATCAATTTTCCAGTTTATGGTTGACTTTTGAACATTGTCTTGTTTGGCGATTGAGGATGTTTCTGTTCCATACTCTGCTGTTTACTCTCAGGCTTGTAGTGAGGAATCCATGTCTTGTCACCAGTAACGATTTTTTTTATAAAGTGTTGATCCAAATTTTGTTTGCAGTTGTCTAAACGCTTCTGTTTATGCTTTTCCTTGAATTGTTTCAGTACCCATCTCACACAACTTTTTGAAACCCCAGTCTTTTGTGGTGGATTATTTCATAGGCAGAGCCCTGGTTGATTTGCTACATAACTCACTGTCACTTTTCTATTTGACACAATAATTTCACTTGCACATTCAATGTTGTCATCAGCCAAGGATGTTAATGGTCATTTAAATATAACTGAACTTTGGCTAATTTTTTACTCACCCTCATGTGTGTGTGTATACTGGCAAGGAGAATAATGGTTCCCAAGATGCCAATGGATGTATGGTGACTCTGTAGGATGAGCACTGGACTGCAAGCCAAAATGTCAACTGTTCGAGCACACTGGATAAGGCTTTCTGTTCCTGTAAAGATTTAGTCTTGGGAACCCTATTCAGGATGGCTCTGAGTAGAAACCAACTCAAGGACACTTAACAACAACAAAGATGCACTTATCCCTGGAACCTGTGAACATATAAAGTTGTGGATGAAATTAAGATTTATCATGAAATGACCAAAAATAGGGACATGATTCTGGATTATACAGGTGGGCCTAATGTCACCACAAAGGGAAGCAGAAGAAGAGTCACAAGTAATGAGAGGTGTGAAATGCATGATGCCCTATTGCTAGCTTTGAAGATGGAGGAAGGGACTATAAACCAAGGAATGTGGGCAACCTCTAGAAGCTGGAAAAAGCAAAGAAGCAGATTTTCCCCTACAGCCTCCTGAAAACACCTTGATTTTAACCTCTTATTACCTGTGTCAGACTTCTGATCTTGTGAAGTATAAGATAATAAATTTGTGCTTGTGGTAATTTGGTACGTAAGCAGTAGAAAACGAATACACACATGTACTTGTATATGTATATGGTATGTCTATATATGTTGCTACTGTTAAGTGTCATCGAGTCAATTCTGACTCATAGCGACCCTGTATCTAAGGAGCGGCTAGTGAATTTGAATCTCCGCCTTGTGGTTCAAACTGATCTTGCAGTCAGCTGCTTATCCTATAGTGGCACACCAGGACTCCATATATATACACACAAATAAAAAAGGATGAAGAACAGAAAGAGAGGAGAAAAATAAAAAAGATCAGCAGAAATAATTTCTATAGGGAGTTAAAACAATGTAGTCTAGATAGGTATTTTTCATTGCAAAGCTACAAATTAATTCCATATAAATATACAAGTAACTTCTTGACATACCTCTTCAATTTATAGTGAGGTTGTTAATTTTTAGTACACAACAAAATTTACCTTCTTTTCAAATCTTGTTACTTACTATGGTGTACTGAATCAGACTTCTAGATCCTGAAAGCTGATGTGTGGCCCCATGTTATTCCATGGTGCATGTCTGTAGTTTGAAATCGGCAATGATGAATGTATTTATATCTAAATCCACCAAACTATCTCTACAAATCAAATCATTTTTCTCCAGAGAGAAAACAGCATACTACTGTTTTAATAGGTTTACCCATTTCAATTTTTTGGTAGTGCTGTTTGTTGCTTTGTTCTGTATGCCTTCTTGTGCTGACTTTGTATTTTTTGTGCTATTTCTTGTCAGTTTCTTCTTCATTTTCATGTTTGCTTGTTCTGCTTGGAAGTTCATTTTCATGGTAAGTTGTGAAGTATTAACTTTCTTTGGGGTTACCTTATAGTCTTATTAACTTTTCTCTCCATTTAAAAGACTCTATTGTATCCTGTAATCTACCTGACATCTTCACGAGGATCTCTGTTCCTACATTTGTACCTTCTTTGACACTGATATTATTTTGATCTTCGGTTGACCTCCCAGCGCCTTTGAATTCGTTGTTGTAATTTTGTTCTGCTCTGGACTCTGCTCTCTGTTGACTGATTTCCAATAATTCTTAAGTTGTTCCTCTTCATTTTATCCAACATGAATCTTAGACTCTTTTCAGATTTTTTTAAATCCTTTTTTCAGCTTGCTCTTCTATCTTAGCAATATTGAGAGATATGTCTTCTAGCTCACTAATTCTGGCTTCCATCTCTTCTATTCTGCTCCTTTCCCCTTTCAGTGTATTGACCATTTCTGTTATTTTATTATTAATCATCTGGACCTCTTTATGCAGGTTTTGAATTGTTTCCATTGCTGTATTAATCTTGTTTGATTGCTCTTGTAGTACTTTTCTGACTTCTTCCTTGTTTTCCTTCACTCCTTTTCAGCGCTTTTGAATTTGTTTCCATATCATTCTTCTGAATTCGTTCTCAGGCAAATCCAAAACCTGCTCTTCCACTTCTGGGGAGCCTTTGTCTATCTCCAGTGCATTTATCTCAGTTACTCTTTTCTATTTTTGGACATGTTTTGAGATCGTTTGTTGTGTTTGTGATCTTTTGGTTGTCATTTCCAGTAGTTGTGTTTTTTTTAATGCTTAAATGGATGTTTGTTGTTGTGTTATTATGCTTACTGGGTGTCTCCTGGTGGATATGATCAGAAGATAGGCTTCCCTTTTCACATGTAATGCTTAACAGCTGTTATTGGCTCTTGTCTCAATGGTGGAATATTATGGGGTATACTTGAGGCTTGGCTATATGGCCACAATTGCTGTCTCTTCTTGGATAACATAGGGAGAAAAAGCTTCCACCTTCAGGAAAGATGTGTGATCAAAAGGACGAGTAGCAGAAGCAATATAAAAGCAGAGACAAAAACCTCCACTTTGAAACAAAAATAAAACTGTGGCCAAGTGTCCACAGGCAGTGTGTTTACACGTTAGAAGCCTCCAGCAGTGGGTGGTGGTGTCTGCTTGCTCAGGCCCCTCCTCTAGTCACCACTGTGGAGGTGCGCAGATAGATACTGAGAAGTTAATGGGAGAAAGATTGTTCACTATTTTTGTCTCTGAAGGTCAGTTAGGTATCTGTGTGTGCACAGTGTAATTCTTGAGGTAGTTGAGTCCTTTTTGTTGGGGTTTTACAGATTGTTCTATGGTTTGTCTGTCAGGCCTGATGTGCCTTCTTTTTTCTTGCTATATAGGCCTGAGTAAGGATCCTGCACAAGGAGCTCCAGTAGCACAGCGGCAGTGAATCAGGCTGTGAACCACAAGGTCAGCAGCTTGAAACCACCAGCCATGGGAGAAAGACAAGGTGCTCTGCTCCCGCAAACAGCCACAGCCTCAGAAACCCTGCACAGGGTGCCCATGAGCTGGAACCAACTCCACAGCACACAGCCACCAAGGGTCCCGCACAAGTCAGCCCTAGGCTGCGACCCCAAGGCTGATGTCATAAGCAGCTGCCAAACTCCTTCTGTCTGCACCTTGGGAAAACTGTGGTGTCAGTGCTGGATGCCTTTTATTTTGAGGGGTAGGGGGTGCACACCCACCTGCATGAGAATTTCTGGGCTGGGCAAAGAAGGCGTGACAGGGAAGAGTAGGAAAAAATGTGTACCTCTTTTTGCAAATGTCTCTACACTTTTAGCACTGGTTCCCTGTGCAGGTCTGGCTGTAGTCCCACCCTCTGAACTCTGCCTAGGCGTGGTGGTCACAGAGGGAGTCCCATGTCCTGAGATTCCTAACTCATAGTGTTGTCCTTTATATCATGATTTTTTCACTTGCAAGTGTGGGAAACTACTGCCCTAGACCTCATAGTAGATCCAGAGCTCTGGTGTTGATCTGTGAGCACAGCTTCTGTGAGTTTTCAGTCCCTTCCCCATGGAGCCTTTCCTATCTGGCTGTCTCTGCTGCCTGCCAAAACTGGAAGTCCTGTCTCTTATACTTTAGACACATTGTCAGGAAGGACCAATCTCTGGAAAAGGACACCACGATGCTTGGTAAAACGTGGTCAGTGAAAACGGATGACCCCTAATCAGATGGCTGCAACAATGGGCTCAACAATTATGAGGTTGTCACAGGTTTTAGCAGTGCTTCATCCTCATCCTGGGTTACTATTAAGGAAAGTTAGTTTCTGTATATTAGCCCACTCAAGTCATTACATAAAAGTGAGAACATGCAATATTTGTTTTTTGGGATTGCTCAAAATTATATCCTCTAGGTCCATCTATGCCCCGTGATATTTCAGGAACTTGGCTTTTTAAAAAATCACTGAGTAGCATTCCATGTCAGAATAGACACTGAAACTTTCTCTCCAGTGTAGAGATGCTAAAGCAAATGGAAGAAATGAGGAGGTACAAGAGCTGAACAGAATATTTCAAAGATCACCTGGAGAAGATAAAGCCAAATATTACAACAAAATGTGCAAAGATCTGAAATCAGAAAACCAAAAGGAAGAACACGCTCAGCATTTCTCAAGTTGGGGAACTGAAGAAAAAATTCAAACCTTGACTTTCGTTATTGAAAGATTCTCTGGGCAAATTATTGAATAATGCAGAAAGCATCAAGAGAAGATGGAAGGAATATACAGAATCACTGTACCAAAAGGAAATGATTAATGTTCAACCATTTCAAGTGGTAGCATATGATCAAGAGCCAATGATACTGAAGGAGAAGCCCAAAATGCATTGAAGGAATTGTAGAAAGAAGGCACCAGGAATTGATAAAATAAAAATTGAAATCTTTCAAGAAAGTGAGGCAGCACAGGAGGCACTTACTCATCTCTGCCAAGAAATTTGGAAGACAACTATCTGGCCAACTGATTGGAAGCGATCCATATTTGCACCCATTCCAAAGAGAGGTGACCTAACGGAATATGGAAATCATCGGACAATCTCTTTAATATCTCATGCGAGTAAAGTTTTGTTAAAGGTAATACAGAAACAGCTACAATCATAGATTGACAGAGTACTTCCAGAGGTTCAAGGCGGATTCATAAGAGGGTATGGAATGATGGATATCATTGCTGATGTCTGTATGAATCTTGGCTGAAAGCAGAGACTATCAGAAAGATGTTTACCTGTGCTTTATTGACTATGCAAAGGCTTTCAATTGTGTGGATCATGACAAGCTATGGACAACATTGCAAAGTATGAG
>NW_006408537.1:28093906-28095004 GCF_000296735.1 Chrysochloris asiatica
AACCGCTGACCTTAAGGTTCACAGCCCGATTCGTAACCACTACGCTACCAGAGCTCCTTTGAATTTAGTTTAGAGCTGTTAAAAAATGGAGTTAATGTTTAATGAATGCCTAGACTTAACAATCATAACATTATAAGCCAAAGGAGGGCTTACAAATTGGACTGCTAACCAAAAGATCAGCAGTTGGAATATACAAGCTGCTCCACTTGAGAGCAAGGAGGCTTTGTACTCTGTGAAGACTTATAGCCTTGGAAAATCTATACAGAGTACCTGAGTTGGAACTGACTAGGCATACCACCATCATCATCAGCCAGATTCTATGTTGCTGTTGTTGTTAGGTGCTATTGAACCAGTTCCAACCCATAGTGACCCTATGTGCGAAAGAATAAAACATGACCTGGTCTAGCGCAATCCTCACAATTGCTGCTATATTTGAACAAATTCTTGCTGCCACTGTGTCAATCCATCTTGTTGGGGATCTTACTCTTTTTCATTGTCCCTTTACTTAACAAGCATGGTATCCTTCTCCAGGAAGTGGTACCCCCTGGTAATATGTTCAAGTATAAGAGGCAAAATCTGGCCATCCTGGTTTCCAAGGAATATTCTGGTTGTACTTGTTCCAGGATAGATTTGTTTGTTCTTCTGATAGTCGATGGTACCTTTAATATTCTTCTCCAACACAATAACTTAAATGCATTAATTCTTCTATGTTCTTCCTCATTTACTGTCCAACTTTCCCATGCATATGAGGTTATTGAAAATACCAAGGCTTGAGTCAGGCACACCTTAGTCCTCAAACTGACACCTTTTCTTATATTCTACAAATCTGTCCATTGTTGTTAGGTGCCATCGAGTTGGTACTGACTCATAGTGACCCTATGCACAACAGAACAAAACACTGCCCAGTCCTGAGCCAGTCTCACAATTGTTGCTATGCTTGAGCCCATTGATACTACCGCTTTGCCAATCCATCTAAATGGGGGTCTTCCTCTTTTTTTTTTTTTTGACCCTCTACCTTACCAAACATGATATCCTTCTCCAGCTACTGGTCCCTCCTGACAATATGTCTGAAGTATGAGAGACGAAGTTTGGCCATCA
>NW_006408537.1:28102562-28106515 GCF_000296735.1 Chrysochloris asiatica
ATTGGCCAAGTGGCAGCATCGATGGACTCAAGCGTGGCAACAGTAGTGAGGTTGGCCCAGGATCGGGCAGTGTTTTGTTCTGCTGTGCATAAGGTTGCAATGGGTTGGTACTGACTTGATGGTACCAAACAACAACAATAAAGTATACCATTATATATATGAGCCACATTTTATTTATCTATTCATCCATTGATAGATAGTTTGGTTGTTTTCATCTGTCTGATATTATGAATAGTGCTGTGATGAACACAGTTGTACATATGTCTGTTCATGTCATATCTATTAGACCTCTAGGTATATACCTAGGAATGGTATTACTCAGTTATATTGGCAGACTTACCTTTAGTGTTTTGAGGAACTGCCAGACTTTTCCACAATGGAGGTACCATTTTGCATTCCCTGCAGCAATGGATGAGGACTTTTATTTCTTTCCTAACATTTGTTATTGTCTTTTTTTTTTTTTTTTAAATCTTAGCCATCCTTTTTTTGCTATTGCTAAGTGCCATTGAGTTGCTTCTGATTTATAGCAACTCTGAATGGGATTTCTGAGGAACAGCTGGTGGATTTGAGCCACCAACATTATGGTTAGCAGTCTAGTGCTTATCTTACAATGTCACACCTGTTATTATTATATGCTTGTACTTTCACATTTATCTCTCTTGCCTTGACTTTTGTTATTGAAAGATTCTATGGGCAAATTATTGAATGATGCTGAAAGCATCAAGAGAAGACGGAAGGAATACTCAGAGTCACTGTACCAAAAGGAAATGGTTGCCATTCAACCGTTTCAGGAGGTCGCACATGATCAAAAGCCAATGGTATTGAAGAAGGAAGTCCAAGGTGCATTGAAGGAACTGGAAAAGAACAAGACACCAGGAATTGATGGAATAAAAATTGAAGTCTTTTAAGAAAGTGAGGCGGGACAGGAGACACTCATTCATCTATGCCAAGAAATTTGGAAAACAACTATCTGGCTGACTGATTGGAAGAGATCCATATTTGTGTCCATTCCAAAGAGAGGTTAACCAATGGAATGCAGAAATCATTGGACAATCTCTTTGGTATCCCATTCGAGTAAATTTGTACTAAAGGTAATACAGAGACGGCTGCAAGCATACATTGACAGAGGGCTTCCAGAGGTTCAAACTGGATTCAGAAGAGGCCATGGAATGAGAGATATCATTGCTGATGTCCGATGGATCTTAGCTGAAAGCAGAGAATATCAGAAAAATATTTTCTTTTGCTTTATTGACTATGCAAAGGCTTTAGATTGTGTGGATCATGACAAGCTATGGACAACATTGTGAAGCATGAGTATTCTGGAACACTTAATTGTGCTCATGAGGAATCTGTACCTGGACCAAGAAGCAGTTGTTCAAACAGAACATGGGAACATTGAATGGTTCAAAATTAAGAAAGGTATGCGACAAGGTTGTATTCTTTTACCATACTTATTCAACCTGTATGCTGAGCAAATGATCCAGGAAGCTGGGTTCTATGAAGAAAAACATGTCATCTGGGTTGGAGGGAGACTCATTAACAACCTGCAATATGCAGATGATACAACCTTGCTTGCTGAAAGTGAAGAGGGCTTAAAACATTTACTGATGAAGGCTTTCTGCTACCATAAAGATTTGCAGCCTTGGAAACCCTGTGTAGGGTCATTATGAGTTGGAACTGACTCCACGGTACTTAACAACAACAACCAGGTATACATATACAATTCATTTAAAAGCAAAATCACATATTAGGAAAAACTTAGGCAATTTAGTCTAACATGATAAAGTATTTAGACATCATAAATTATATTCAAGAGATAATATTTTTATTATTCTAAAGAATGGCAGATGTATTACTTTTGTTTTCAGCAATTGTCTTCATCGTTTATTATATATTTTGTGTCTATTGAAGAAACTAACAAAGCAATTGTTGAGTTGAGAAACATACTTGAAACAACCACTAACAATCAAAGGTAATGATTGTTAAGATAATTTGTGCCACAGAGCTCCCTGTTATTGTTGTTAGATGCCATTCAGGTGGTTTCAACTCATAGCAACCTCATGTACAAAAGAACAAAGCCCAACTCAGTCCTGTACCTTCCTCACAATAGCTGTTATGTTTGAGCCCATTGTAGTAATTTACACTTGTTTCCTTTATCAAAATGTTTATATCTTCCTCTAGTGGAGTTCTGATCATCAAGCTATCAAAGCTAGGTCAAATGGGTACTATCTGCAAGTTTGGACGTTCTTGTGCATCTCCCCTCACTTCATATCAGCTGAAAGCTTTGCTCTCAGCTCTAGCTCTCTGTGGCTATGTCCTTGTCCATGGTCTCAGGTCTTTGGGCCACCATACGTTGGGCCAACTAGCCCTTCTTCTCTCTCTCATCTCTAGGTTGATGGGAATGTATGGAACATGGTTGAACTCAGCCCATATCTTCATTGCTGCCTTTCCACCCACTTCCATTCACCAGCAGACCAAAGTGGTCACCAGCAAGCTTACATGCCTGCTCCTGTGTTCCCTTTGAGTTTCAGTCTTGGAGGGGGCTTTGTCCTAAAGGGACTTGATTGCTTGCCTTGATGGTTTCCCGGCAAACAACTTGCTTATGCTTATACTAGTAGTCAATCAGACTTCTGTTTTTGTTTTTTATTTTTCCTGCTGGTCTTTCTTTCAGGAAGTTCTTCTAGCTGCTCTAGGTTGGTCTACATGTCCTTTCAATTGGGAATGTCTCACCTCAGAAGGTTCTGAATGGGGATCAGGATTCCACCTAAGGTCCTATATGCTACAAAGGCTCCACAAGAAGCCTATTTCACTGGGCAAGTTCTAGAACCCCTTTTTAGGTATTCCGATCAGTTAATGGCTAAAGATAGGTTTATAAGCTTGTTTCCCAATATTCCTTTCTATTCCACTCAAGTGTCTATTTTATAATAGTAGGCAAGGGAAACCAATATTCATAAGACCATCAATTAGCTTAACATTATTTTTCCTCTTTTACCATTCAGACTATGCCCCAATCCCTGTATCACAGAGCCCAGTTATTCCAATGTTGAGTATACATCACTATTTACCTCTGTCCCATTTAGCCCATGCAAACCTGCTTAAATGTCCCCCTATATACCTTGTTCTTCCATCTTCCTCCCCTTCTTGTGTATTGCCTGCCCTAACACCCAAACTATGATGTGTCTATCCCCTACTCTGTGCCCTACTATCCCTCCCTCCCACCAATGGAAACCAACAAAGAATTTTTATTTTCCCTTTTAGTATGGGTATCTTTTTTCAAACTTTTACAATAATGGTCTTATGCAGTATTTGTCCTTTGTGACTGACTAATTTCACTCAGATAATGTCCTTAAGGTTCATCCATGTTATGCGGTGGCTTGCAGTTTCCTTGTTATTTTTCAAGGTAGCATAATATTCCATTGTGTGTATGTACCAAAGTTTGTTCATCCATTCTTTCATTGATGGACACTTAGGCTAACTCCATCTTTTTGCTATTTTGAATAATGCTGCAGTAAACATTGATGTGCATATATCTACTCATGTACTGGCTCATATTTCTTGTGGATATATACCAAATAGAGGAATTGCTGGATCAAAATGTATTTCTATTTCTAACTTTCTGAGGAAGCACCATACTGTTTTCCAGAGTGGCTGGACCATTTTACAGTCCCACCAGCAATGTAGGAGGGTCCCAGTCTTTCCACATCCTCCTACATTGTTGTTTTCTGTTTTTATGAAGTTCACTGATAATGCTAGTGTGAGATAATATCTCATTGTTGTTTTGGTTTCATCTCTATAATGGTGCTTTGGACTAATGCAATAGACTTCAAAGTTAGTTTGAACCACAAGGTCAGTGGTTCAAGTTCATCAGCTGCTCCTTAGAAACCTGATACAGGGTCACTATGGGTCAGAACTGACTCCATGCCATTTAACAACAACAAATGGTTAATGATTGT
>NW_006408537.1:28107341-28130924 GCF_000296735.1 Chrysochloris asiatica
GTCAGTGGTTCAAGCTTACCAGTCACTTCTTGGAAAGCCTATACAAGGTTGCTATGGGTTGGAATCAACTCGACGGCACTTAACAACATCAATAAGAAGATGCTGGTTAATGTGCTGGACTGCAAGGTCAGTTTGAACCACAAGGGCAGTTTGCACCAGAAGGTCAGCTGTTCAAAGCCACCAGCTGCTCCTCTATACAGGGTCACTATGGGTTGGAACCGACTGGAGGGCACTTAATAATAGTAACAAGGTGAGGCTTTAGAGCTATGGAAATATTACTTAGATAGAACTCAGAATACTTTAAAAGATGAAAAACAAAAGTGAGGGCAGTGGGAAGTAATGAATGTCATAATGCCTGAAGAAGCTAAAATAATTTTAGCTGCTTTAAAAAGACTTTCCAAGTCAATTGCTGGTAATCATGATCATAATTCAACATTTCCCTTACTTTTTCTACTACTTGTGACCCAAATTCCTTGCAGTTGAATTTTATAAATGATATGAACAGAGAGAGGAAAATGAAGATTTCATCAACAGCTTTACTTTTCCACCCTCTCTCATCATCACAGTACAAAAAACACTAGTTTGATTTGAGGAGTTTTTTTTAGCTGATTTCAAAGGACAATCTAGTTCAATTTGCACAGGGAGATTGAGTAGCTGAGACAAGTTCCAAACTTGCTTCTAGGAGTTTTGAATATACAATGCTTATTGTAGGAAAATAAAATTCTGCCAATTTTTTTTCATGTTGATGTAGATTTAATTTTAACTTTTCAATATGTATTTGAAGTGACCAATCCATATGGAATACCATCCAGTAGAAGAAAAAAGCATTTCCAGATGCTCTTCTTTTATAACCAAATATTAGACTTGGCAAAAGTCAGGAAGATTTTGCCACCTGACATGGTGGCTCCCCAGAATGTCTGTCTGTTTCTGCCACTGTGGCAGACAAACCAGTAGGTAAGAGATTATTTCTAGCAACTTTTTTCTCCATTTTTTATTTCAGAAGCCACTGAGGCTAAAGATGGTTGGAACGTGACAGACTTTCCTGATTTTAAGTGGGGTCTTCGTATCTTTTTCCTTGACTGTTACAGGAAGATAGCTTCAGAACAGAAATGTGTCTAGAGGCAGCTACAATTTTACCATAGACAAAGTAGCAGGTTTTACTTATTCTTTTTCACTTTTAGAAGTACTATACTTTAAGGCCTTGCAGAGTTGCTGCAACACTTTGTATAATAATTTGCTGAAAGTTCTGGAAGTCTTTGACCTGGGGAGTTACCAGAACTTGATAAACATTTTTTGTTGTTATTGTTCTGTTTTATGATTTATCTTGTTTGCTTTTATTTTCATATAAGAATGGCGATAGTAGATGGCAGAAGTATTTATTTCTAAAATGAACTTCTAGGGGAACAAAGGGTTAACACTTCTGTTAGTCCTCATGTTTTAAAAACCATCACAAGCGAAGGATCTGATATTTTACATTTGTGAATTAACAAATTAGCCTGTTATTATTTCATGAACATTTGCCAGAGACAGATTACCCAATAAGCAGGTAAACAAGAATTTACTTGTGCTTTCTTAGTAATCTGTAGGAACAATTTTATAGTTTTTCAGTTTATCAAAGATTTTGTTTCTAGGTATGGCTGGTGTCTCTCTCTTCCACTGCTATAGTACTTTCCTACCAAATCAAACCCTCTTTTCAAATTTACAATCCCTACCTAACTGAGACTGAATCCTGAGTGGGCAAGGTAAGCATGGATTTACTTTTGCTTACTTACTAATCTATAGAGAATAATGTCACATGTGCTTCACAACATCAAAGATAGGGTAATCCATCCCTGATTGCTAGCAGAAGACTTTAAACTCTGGGCAGACAGAATTGCATTATTCATGGCATAGCACGCAGATGAACGTCATCATATTTGTGTAGATCTACTGAGGGCCAGTTTCCTCAGGGCAATGTGAAAGGGGTCATATGACATTTGCATTATAGGCAAGGAACCCTGTTTTGTGGAGATTTGAATCTTTTATAGTGAATAGTAAACCTACCTTTTGTTCAAGAAACAAACACTATTCCTATTTTCCAAGGCTGTTCACTGTAGCTACATCCTTGGAAATATTGTCTGACAAAAAAGGCAATCAGTACTATGCTCTCATGAATGCAAAAGCAGAAGACCCATTACAAATTTTCTCTCAACAAAATATAACTTTGTTAGTTGATTAAACACCTAAGTCTAGGAATTACTGAATTTTGTGTAATTCCATAGGAGGAGAAAAGAAAGGAAAAGCTACAAAGAAAGAAGTTATTTTGTGCAATGGTGTGGATGTGAGAACAAGTTCCTCCTAAGATTCTATACCTAGTTTACTACTGATTCTAAGTGATTCTCCAACGCTTAAAATTAGCTTTGTACTCTGTATGCTATGCATAAGAGTATTGGTATTCAGTGCTTTATAAAAATTGATTTGTTGTCCTAATGAGTCTAAACTATAGGCCATAATAATGAAAAATATCTCTACCACTTCATATTTATTGAATCAGCAACATTGCACTACAACATTTTAAATTCAAATTAATAATGTGAATATTTGAGCTTTTTGGTAAAAAAGAATGATAATCCTGCATTTTTCAGAAGCAAAAGCCATTATTGTGTTAAATATAATTTCAAAAGTCACTATGAAAAAGGGAATTTTTATATCTTGGGGGGAAAAATTAAAACAATTTTACTAAGAGCATTTTACATAGTCTTCTCTTTTGTAACTGATCTGCTTTAAAAAATTTTTTTATTAAGAATTCAGTTTTGTTAGGATTGAATCCACTTAGAAATATTTGTGTCTTTCCAAAGAACACAAGCTAAGGAAGGTTATGGGTATTAAGGACGTGTCAGACCTACTTGCTTGAAGAGTAACCTTCTGCAGAAGCTAGAAAAAAAAAAAAAAAATATATATGCAGGCTTTTATGGCAGGGGATATTTAAAGAAAATGGGCTTCCCTAAAACATTTTCACGGAAGACACACTCTGATGCTTTATCTATATTTTGAATATTTGATTAACCTGTCGAGATTCAAGGTTACCTATCAGTTTTACAAATGTAAAGTTTCAAAAGGTCTTCATTACATTGTTGATTAAAAAAAAAAAACACAACACAACTTTTTAGTGTAAATGGGTGAAAGTTTACAGAACAAATCAGTGTTCCATTCAGCAATTCACATACATTTTGTTTCATGTCATTAAGTGTAATCCCCACAAAGTAATATTACCTATCCTACTTCTTCCCTGAGTTTTTTGTATCTACCTCTTTTTCTTTCCCAACTCTTCCTGTTTTCTGAACTTTGTCCTTGGACAGGACAAATGCTGCCTTTTTGATCTGAATATCTCCCTGATGTTAGTGTTCAGCTCACAGCCTGTGTATTTGGCTGAAAGTGTAGCCAGGGTGGTAAGTTCACTTCTTAGGCTTGAAGGTATCTAAGGGCCATAGTCTTCAGGGTTGTACCAGTCGATCAGACCAACACACCTAAGCTTTTTTATGATTGTGAGTTTTATTCTACATTTTTCTCACACTCTATTGAAAATATTCCCTTCCTTTCAGAGCAATTGGTAGCAGTAGTCAAGCTCCATCTAGTTTTTCTGGTCTTAGGGTCATGAAAACTGAGGTTCCCATGATCCATTAGTTCTGTGAAATAATTGTTTCCATTCATCTCTGCTTTTCTTCACTCTTCTTTGTTCCAGATGGGGAAATCTAAAGCTGCATTTTACATGGCAGCTTACAAGCTTTAAAAGACCCCAGTCACTACATACTAAAGTAGAATGTGGAACATTTCCTTTGTAGACTGTGTTGTGTCAGTTGACTTTGATGTCCTCCCTAGACTGTGGTATTGAGCCCCTAGTCCCAGTTTGGCTATGAGCAAGAAGTTTTCATTACTTTGTCTCCTATATGCACTCTGTTTTCATGGATATATTACAGCATATGTAAATGCGTAGAATGGCAGAGTATTTATACAGTCCCTATAATATACTAAGTGATGGATAGGAGACACATTGAGTTCAGTTCCAGACCTGAAGGGTGACTAAGGGTCATACTCTTGGGGGTTCTACAGTCTCTATGTGACCAGTAAGCCTGGTCTTTTTTTTCTTTTTAAGGATTTTGAGTTTTGTTTCACATTTTTCTTCCTTTCTCTGAGCCCTTTCAGAGAAGTAGTAGTGGCAAGCAGGCCCTACTGGTTTTAAGGTCATGGTGGCTGACATTTGTGTTGTCCATTGGTCCATTGTTTCCATGTGTCTCCTATTGTCATGACCCTTCTTTGCTGCAGACTGGGAGAGACTAATTACTATGGTGAAAATGGTCACTCAAGAACTTTTAAGACTCTGGTGCCAGTTTCTGTTCTACGTCCTGTACTAGAAAGGAAATCAGCACTCCAGAGCCTCAATGGATCAGTATGGCACATAACCAACCAATGTAGTGTTCAAACCTGCCTCTAGTGCAAGATAACTCTGAAAAAATACCCAAACAAAATGCACTTCTCTTGAGTAGATTCTGACTGATATGATAGTAACCCTGAACAGGATTTCTGAGGCTGTAAGTCTTTATGGGAGCAAAAAGTCCCAGAGTGGCCATTGGGTTTAAACTGCAGACATTGTGGTTAGCAGTCCAGTGCTTATTCTACAGTGCCACCAAGGAATGTTCAGTAAATATCTGGTGAGTAGATGAATAATCAATGACCATTTCCCTTGGGGAATTTATGCTGTAGTAATTGCTTGCCCAAAGATTCAGGTATTTGGCTTCTGATCAAATCTCTGTCCATCGGAAATATAACTGACAACTAGAAAACCCATAGCATACCTATAGTCTCCTCTCTATAAATCTGCTTTGATTTTCAGTCAAGTAACTCTCAGACAAATTGTGAGCTTGCGCACCAGATCAAATCCCATCCATACTTAATATTTTGATTTGACGTATGTCAGGGTTACTATGGCAAGCCTTAATTCAGTCTAGGATTCTAACCCTCTTCAGACACCATTTGTTGTTATTGTTAAGTGCCATTGAGATGGTTCCGACTCACAGCAACTCTAGATAGTGTTTCCAAGGAGCAATGGTGGATTTTAACTTCATAATTGATTTATACTTTTTTCTTTTTTCTGATTTTCTTGAAACATTTAGAATTGACTAAATTCAGGATTAAAAGAAGTGATCCATATTTGTTATTGTTGTTAAGTGCCGTCGGTCGAGTCAATTATGACCCATGGTGACCTTATATAGGATTTCCAAGGAGCAACTGGTGAGCTTGAGCCACTGACCTTGCAGTTCAAACGACTTTGCAGTCTGACACATTAGCCCACAGAGCCACACCAGGACTCCCATATTTACTGTGTGCTTAATGTGAACCTGGTACTGTGACAGGTTATGCAGAAACCAGGAGAACCATTACATGATTCCTATTGCAAATAGCTCACAATTTTGTTGAGGGAACAGAGAGAGCAACAAATAACATAGTATGTTATATACGCTTAAATATTTTAAAAATCCCTTGAAGATACTCTTTTGCTTCAATTATGGTCACTCCAGCAAGCTGGACAACCACGCTATGAATTTCCTAAGGATTCAGAAAGATATTGATGTTATGTGATTAATATCTAGTACAGTTCTTGGCATATAATAAAAACCTAATAAATGATTATTGAATAAATGAATGAAAGAACCACATATGGCAAGCTTAGTTGTATAATGACATAATAAAAAATAAATAATTCATATGAGGAAAATCAAAGACCAATAATTAATTGTAGTGATATTATGATAAAGTGCAAGATTATGAAAGCAAATCTTGTTATAAAAAAAAATAATAAATAATCTAGATATGCAAAATACAATCAGAAATCTCGTATTCTGTATCAGCACATTAAATATTCTGTTACCAATGTTCAACTGAAATTAGGATAACAAACAAAATGTGAAATTGTTACAAAAGAAAATGTTGACTTCCTTCTACTGTGGAGTCAAATAACTTTTAAGTTTATTTGATCCTTGTAAAATCTAAATGCATTTACTTTTGTGGAGTTACTTTCTTATAGGGAACATGATAAAACAGGAGAAACTGTTCTTATAAAAGACACATTTTTGTCTCTTCTTTTAGAAAGTTGTGTTTACAACTAGTAGCTAGAACACTAAAGTCCTGGGGTGTTACATTCTGTTAATTGCTTGTCTACTAACCTAAAAGTTGGTGGTTAAAACCCACTTATCCAGAGGTGCCCTTTTGAACACCTTATGGAAAAAATTCTATTCTGCAACACATGGGATTGGTCACCTGGAGTCAAAACTGACCCAGTGAAAACTGAGCTTTGTTTTAGTTTTTGTACTTTTTAGTTTGAAAATTAAACCTTGATGATTATTTCTTAATCACTCATTCTAGCTAGCTCCTATCACTTTTAGCAGAAGGCAAATATGTAAATTGCTTTTGGTTTAGTAACTAACTTAATTTCAAAGATGGAGCTAGGATCTTGGTTGCAGGTCTGGTTTCTTCCTTCTGATATTCTGGGATTTCCTGACAGCTCAGTCATAAATATTGTCTATTTCCTCCAGAATCTAAGTCTGGAATGGGAAAAATTTTTGTGTTTTTTTGCCAAATGGTGTCAGGAAAACCATTTTTCCTGAAAACATATTGACCATTCTATACGTTGATTTCCAACTTCCTTTTTTACTTACAATGCCCCTGGAACAATCAGCTCATGGCATAGCCAGCCATAGGCTCATCTGTTTAGGAAGCTACCGGCACTGAAAATATACTTTTGCTTTACAAAACGGAATATGCACTAGTGTGGAGTAAATGTACTGGAAAGAAATTTTTATAGGGTACAATTTCCAAGTTTCTAGGGTATAAGTAAGAAAAAAGAACAGATGCGTTTTGCATGGTAACAAATGATAATGCTGACCAAATTCAAGGTTGAAGTTCATTGTTCAGAGATAATCACATAGCCTATCACAAGAGAAATAGTGAGATAAGTTACTCCTAAGGAACTCTGGTAGTGTAGTGGTTAAGAATCGGGCTGCTAACCTCAAGGTCAGCAGTTCAAAACTACCAGCCGTTCCTCAGGAGAAAGATGAGGCTTTCTGTTCCTGTAAAGATTTACAGCCTTGGAAACCCTGTGCAAGATCACTATGAATCAGAACCGACTCCAAGGTACTTGACAACAACAAGAGACACCAAGAGCAAAGCAAGAGAAAATATCACATATAAAACATTTTTTATATCTGGATTAGAATTTTGTTGGAAACCAGCTAGCTGATTATTAAGTAGGAGACAGCACCTTTGGGTAAGTGTTTAGGTATCTCCTCATTTTGGAGATAATTTCTGGCACTGGGTTGCTACTGAAAGGTCAGCGGTTCAAACCCACCATCCACACCCTGGGAGAAATGACCTGTTGATTTGTTTACATAAAATTTACAGGTTTGGAAACTCTATAGGACACTTCTACCTTGTCCTATGGTCACTATGAGTTGGATTTGATTTGATGGCATATAACAAAAACAGCAATTTAAAACAATAAATAAATAAGAGCTTAAAATGCTAGCAAAAAAAAGTAATTACTGCTATTACATTTTTAGCTTCAATGCCCTGGAATTCAACTAGTGAACATTTCCACTTGCAGTAAAAAATTGTTTTTAGAATGTAAATCCCAAAGCTCTACAAAGCTGCGTTGTTCAGAATGGGTTTCATACCATATATCCCAGAGTACAGATGTTAGCTGGATAAAGTACGTGTGTGTGTGTGTGTGTGTGTGTGTGTGTGTGTGTGTGTGTAAAGGAGTGGGCAGAGTTAGGCAAGGGGATTAAACTGGAAAACATCAAATGCAGCAGGGAACATTTCCTTTATTTATTTGCTTATTCACCTAACCATTCATTAATCTAAAAAGTATTTATGATACTTCGTATGTGCCAAGTACTGTTATAGACACTGAAGAAACAGCTATGAGAAAAACAGACAAACTTGCATTCTAGAGGAGAAGAAAGACAAAAACAAAAATATATATACGCTCAAACACATTCACATAATTCTGAAGGAAAAGGGGATTATTTCCTCATTTTGGAGCTAATTCCTGGCACTGGGTTGGTAACTGAAAGGTCAGC
Source organism: Chrysochloris asiatica (assembly GCF_000296735.1). Taxonomy (NCBI): domain Eukaryota; kingdom Metazoa; phylum Chordata; class Mammalia; order Afrosoricida; family Chrysochloridae; genus Chrysochloris; species Chrysochloris asiatica. Next base: position 28,115,456 of record NW_006408537.1, read on the forward strand.
GATTGGGAACGGGGATAGGGAGTGATGGGGGAGTTAAGATCTGGCAGTGTATGTCAGAATGTGCTGGTGGTTGGAATGTTAAAAAAGCAGTTATGGAAGATAGAAAGGGTTGTGGTCCAAACCACTGGGGGGGAGATGCTTTTTATGAGATAGGGTCCCTGAGTGGTACAACTATCAGCACATTTGTCTGATAAACAAAAGGTTGGAAGTTTAAGTCCATCCAGATGCACCTTGGAATAAAGACTTGGTGATCTACTTCCAAAAAATCAATCATTGAAAACCCTATGAGCAAATTATACTCTGATGTACAAAGAGTCATGTTGAGTTGGAACTGACTACATGGCAACTTTTTTTTTAAGATAGAGAATACTGAAGGAGGATGAAGTTTGCAGAGGTAGGGAAATGCAGTGGTGGTATATCAAAAGCTTATATTATGTATTTGGAAATTCAAATGGAGATGCTTAGTGCAAGGTTGAATATCAAGCCAGAAGCTCTAGGAGAAGTCAGAGTTTCATATGTAAATTTTGGAGCCACCAGCATATGAATGGTATCTGAAGTTACAGGACTGGATATGATAATCTAGGGAGTGCCAAAAATGAGAACAAATGGAAGGGAGGGCTGAGTAATCCAATATTTAAAGGTCAAGCAGGAATAGAAATTGGGAAGGGGTGACCAGCATGACAGAAAGAGAACAAAAAGTATGTACTGTCCCACAGGCCAAATTAAGGAGCTCTGGAAGCGGAGTGGTTATGAGTCAGGCTGCTAACCTCAAGGTTAGCAGTTCAAAACTAGATGAGGCTTTCTGCTTCCATAAAGCTTTACAGCCTCGGAAACCCTATAGGGGGTTGCAATGAGCCAGAACCTACTCCATGGCACATCACCACCACCACAAGCCAAGTCATTCAAGAAAGAGGAAGTAATCATCTATGTGATGGTTTGCTGAGAGAATATAATGATGCTTGGAAAATGATGATTTCTATTTGTCTAAGTGGAAGATCCATTTTGGAAGAAGTGCAGCCAGAGTGCTCCTTCAGGCCAAGATGGTCAAACTTCATCTCTCATACTTTGGACATATTGTCAGGAGAGACCAGTCACTGGAGAAGGATATCATGTTTGGTAAGCTGGAGGGTCAGAGGAAAAGAGGAAGACCCCCAATGAGATGGATTGGCCAAGTGGCAGCATTGATGGACTCAAGCATGCCAATAGTAGTGAGGTTGGCCCAGGTTCGGGTGGTGTTTCATTCTGCTGTGCATAAGGTCATTATGGGTCAGTACTGACTCAATGGCATCTAACAACAACAACAAAGTGGAAACAATATAAAATGATTCAGGAAGAATGCATGATGCTATAAGGATGTAAGGGAGACCATTAAGGATCCCTAGTGGTACAAATGGTTAAGTGTGGGGTTGTTAGTAGAATGGTTGATAGTTTGAACCTACCTAGAGCTCAGCAGTTCAAACCCAATGGTAGCTCCTTGGAAACCCTGTACACAACAGTGGCTCTGAAAGAAAAAGGTCAGGTGAACTACTTCTGTAAAGATTGTTGGTGTTAAGTGCTATCAAGTTGGTTCCGACTCATAGAAACCCTGTATAGGGTTTCCAAGGAGTAGCTAGTAGGTTTGAACTCCCGACCTTGAGGTTCAAACTGACCTTGCGGTCTGGTGCTTATTCTACCAGGACTCCTGTAAAGATTACAACCAAGAAAACTCTTCAGGAGGGGGCAGCTCTACTCTGTCACAGATGGCTATGAGTTGAAATCTCCTCCCAGCACCCAACAGCAACAAATGGCCACTGTTGTTGTTGTTAAGTGCTGTTGAGTCGGTTCCAATCCATAGCGACCCTGCATAGAGTTTCTGAGGAGCAGCTGGTGAGCTTGAATCGTCAACCTGGCAGTTCAAAAGGCTTTGCAGTCTGTCACATTAACACGATGATGCTATTTCTCTTTCAAATGTTATCAATTATGATTTAAATCTTAAAACTAGGTATTTACCTCCTTGAATTCCACTTGAAGTTTTATCTTGTAAAGCAAGAAGCAGTTAAATTCAAAGTCACCAGTGATTGTAGTACAATGCCATTTGGTATAATTTAAAATTCTTGCATTCTTCTTTTCAACATTCCTCCTCTTGCACATGTGATCAAACAACAGGCAAGTGCTGTTCATTCTTTCATGGCAACTCTGCCACACCTATCTGCTTTTCATCTGCATTGCCTGCATGCTTACTCAAGCTGGAATCATATCCTTCATATCCACACCTATCTGCTTTTCATTTGCATTGCCTGCATGCTTATTCAAGCTGGAATCATATCCTTCATATCCACACCTATCTGCTTTTCATCTGCATTGGCTGCATGCTTATTCAAGCTGGAATCATATCCTTTGTCTGGACTATGACAACTACTCCCACATTAGCTCATTGGAGAGGCAGCTGCTAAAATGAGATTTAAAATACAAGATATTTGTTTGGAGAGCCATCTGAAAGTGATAAATGAGGAGGGAGGGGAAGAACGCAGGGAGAGACTTTAGACATTGGTGCTGGTCTGACTCCTATGAAAGAAGAAGGGTAGGAAGACTCAAACTACTGAAGTCATGGTGAGGAGTCACCAGTCAAAGTTGCTAATTGGAGGAGTTCCACATCCACTGAAATGGCCTAACACTAAGGAAACACAGTACTCTTGCAGGAATCAGCTCCAGGGTGGGAGTGGGGCAGAGGGAGTGTGCGTTCAGCTCAATTGTGACAATGGAACTAGAGTTAGACTGTCATTCCACTAAGCTCCCTACAGCGAGTTCTCATAAAGAAAATCTGAGCTTAATACGGTTGTTGTTGTGAAGTGCCGTGGAGTCAGTTCCAACCCATAGTGACCCTGAATAGGGTGTAAGGAGCAGCTGGTAAGCTTGAACCACGGACCCTGCAGTTCAAATGGCTTTGCAGTCTGGTGCATTAACCCACAGTGCCAGGCCAGAACAGTTAAATTGAGAAATTGAGACAAGGGGTCTTGTACAGCTGAAACTCAAATCTCTCCGGGGGTATTGTTGTTAGGTGCCATCGAGTCTGTACTGACTCATAGTGACCTTATGCACAGCAGAACAAAACACTGCCTGATCCTGGGCCAACCTCACTAGTGTTGTCACACTTGAGCCCATTGATGCTGCCACTTTGCCAATCCATTTCGCTTGATGTCTTCCTCTTTTTCTCTGACCCTTCACCTTACCAAACATGATATCCTTCTCCAGCAAATGGTCCCTCCTGATAATATGTCAGAAATATGAGAGACGAAGTTTGGCCTCCAAGGAGTGCTCTGGCTGCACTTCTTCCAACACAGATCTGTTGGTTCTTTTGGCTGCCCATGGCACTTTCAATATTCTCCTCCAATACCATAACTCAAAAACATCAATTCTTCTAGTCTTCCTTATTCACTGTCCAGATTTTGCATGCATATGAGGTTATTGAAAATGCCATGGCTTGGGTCAGTTTCACCTTAGTCTTCAAGCTGACATCTTTGCTCTTCAACGCTTTAAAAAGGTCTTGTGCAGCAGATTTGCCTAATGCAATAAGTCGTTTGATTTCTTGACTGCTCTTTCCATGAGTGTTGATAGTTGATCCAAGAAGAATGAAGTCCTTGACAACTACAATCTTTTCTCTGTTGATAAGAATGTTGTTTATTGGTCCAGTGGTGAGGATTTTTCTTTTCTTTACATTGAGATGTGATCCATATGGAAGGCTGTGCTCTTTGATCTTCCTCAGGAAATATTTTAAAGTCTTCTTCACTTTCAGCAAGCAAGGTTGTATCATCTGCATATCACAGGTTGTTAATGAGTCTTCCTCCAATCCTGATACCACGTTTTTCTTCATAGAACCCAGCTTCTCGGATTATTTGCTCTGCATACAGGTTGAATAAGTATGGTGAAAAAATACAACCCTGTCACATACCTTTCTTAATTTAAAAGCATTCAGTGTTCCTATGTTCTTTTTGAACAACTGCCTCTTGGTCCATGTACAGATTCCTCATGAGTACAATTAAGTGTTCAGGAATACTCATACGTCTCAGTTGTCCATAACTTGTCATGATCCACACAATAGAATACCTTTGCGTAGTCAATAAAGCAAGGTAAACATCTTTCTGATATTCGCTGCTTTCAGCCAAGATGCATCAGACATCAGCAATGATATCTTTTATTCCACGGGATATAGGGACTATAGCATCTATATATTGGACTGGGAGAGTGCTGGAACAACTGAAATGAGATTCAGAGACTGTTGCAGAAAGGAACTGTTATCACGGTTAAAAAACAACTGTTTTGCAGAAACTTCACTAGATAGGAAATCTACAGGAAACAGAAGCTCTGCTCTTTCTCCCTCTTCCATCCATGCAGTCTTCCTCTGTTGTTACATGCCTTCGAGTTGATTTCAACTCACAGGGACCCTGTGTAGGTCTTCCAAGGAGCAACTGGTGTATTTGAACCACCAACCTTGCAGTTAGTAGTCCAGTGCTTTTTCTACAGAGCCATACCAGTCTTCCTCTAGAGTCTCCTGTTTAAGCAGCCTAACAGGGAGGGAACATCATAGCAGAGATATGGGTTGGTAAAGGGTTCCAAGTACAGTATCACAAGGCAGAATCAAAAACGGTGGGTTTGGGACTGAGAGACAATAGCTTAATAGCTGGCACTCTATGTGCTTTTTTGCAGTCAGGGGGATCCACTGTGTTTTGCCCCACCCTTTATGGTGAATAGGTTGGGCTGCCTCTCCAGTGCAGGCAGAATGCAATACATTGCACATCAGGGATGTTTCTGGGCTAGCTAAATATCCTTTTAGTTTCATCAAGACTTCTCTTAGAAAGCAATACACTCCTCCCCCTTTTCTTGGGATCTTGGTTTCAGACATTGAGTTCTGTTAGAGAGGCCGAGCCTCCCTCAGCTTCAAAGTATTTCCAACTGTCTAGAAAATATTTGGCTGCCTTTTGACCCAGGGACTCCCTTTTGCTGTTGTGGCCATCTCAAGTTTTTCTCATTCATTTATAAGCAAATGTTAAAAGTACAGCCTGTCCCTTCATTCACTCCAGGTACTACACATACTAGCTGCTCATAATATGTTTCTAGACCTGGACCACCAAGGATGCGTGTCAAGAGAGGTCACCTACTGCAGGATTCACAAACCCCTTTAAGGCTTTTATTTTGAAAGGTCCAGATGCAAAATCTAGGATCTTATGTGGGTTCTTAAATTAAGGTTGCCAGCTTGAAACTATATAAATGTATATAAATTAATCTGACAGCCTTATTGTTGTTGTTAAATGCCATAGAGTTGGTTCCGACCCATAGCGACCCTGTATAGGTTTTCTGAGGAGAAACTGGTGAGCCTGAATTGCCGATCTTGTGGTTCAAACCGACTTTGCAGTCCAGTACATTAACCCACAGCACCACACCAAGACAGCCTTATTATTATGTTGTTGTTGTTGTTGTTAAGTGCCGTCAAGTCAGTTCTGACCCATAGCAACCGTGTATAGAGTTTCTAAGAGGCAGCTGGTGGATTTGAGCCACCAACCTCGCAGGTAGCAGTCCAGTGCTTATCTACAATACAACACATTACTTTCCTTCTCTTTCTGTTTCTGTCTCTATATATGTTATTGTTGTTAAGTGCTGTTGAGTTGGTTCTAACCCATAGTGATCCAGTATAGATTTTCTGAGGAGCAGCTTGTGAGCTTGAACTGGCTCAAACTGACTTTGAAGTCCAGCACATTAATCGACAGCACCATACCAGGACCACACACACACATGTATGCTAACCATTTATGTGTGTGTGCAAATATACATATATATAGATAACACTCATCGGCACTTAATAGTAACTACAACTATATATATACATATTCTGTGCAGTATTTGAGACATATAGTTACACAACAAAATTATCTGTTGTTTGTCTGAAATTCAAATTTATCTCAGCAACCAATATTTTTATTTGACATATGTGGCCTTCCCTAATTTACCTAATCATTTAAAATGTAACTATTTAAAAATGTAAAAATTTTCTTAGCTCACAGGTGACTGGCCAGTTCTGGCTTTATTTTGCTGACCTCTGACCTATGGTATCAGTCTTGTTCGGAAACAGAAACCATTGGCAGAAAGTGCTGCAACACAGGGAATGAAATGTTTACAGAAATCACAGGAAGGGCTGGTGTAGTAGGCCTTACATGAGAAATTCAGGAATGAACCCCACAACAGCGTGTCAGGACGGGTGGTTCTGGGAACATATGAACTCATGTTATCTGTGTTGGGGGAATCATGTAGCAGACTTGATTTTAGGGTCACAGGGCCTACTAATCAACACTCACTAATTGTGTCTCAAGTGCTTCTACTACTCTCTCCAGTTCACTCAATTCTGAATTTCAATCCTATGCACATGCATCTAATTGACAAAGCCTAAATCACACCCAAAACAGTAGCTGCAAGGTGTCTGAGAGGCCGAGCCTTTGCTTTTCCATTCTCTGCAGAATATACAAAACTCATTACAAGAAAAACAGACTCAATATGGAAGAAGCCTGCTTATCACTTCTGGTACCACTCACCTTTGAGCCTTCTCTTAGTTCTTACTACCTACACAGGTACTGCTCAGAGGATGCTGACTTACATTCCTGAAAACATGGGAAAATATGGGTCAATGAACATAAACTCCTTCTATTCTGAATCCTCATCTTTTTTCCCTCTTTTCTTTTTGTTAGAATGAAGACAGAGCCTTTGTTCCTTATGATTTTGTTTACTGCACCTGGTAATGTGATTTTTCACTTCATCTTTATGACTACAGCCTCTCAATTTAAATTGTTTAAACTCATTCCTTCTCAATCCAAAGCAAATAGAGCATATTTAGCTATAAATAGGCACCAGATACAAAGCATAATTCAAGTAAAACCATTCAAATGAAAAATTCAAATGAAACATAAGATTGTTATGCATGATTTACACTTAACATAGCTGATTCTTTAATGACAACCATTCATAAAGACTTTGGGGGAAATTTGGACTAAGTTTGAAGTTACTCCCTTTCGCAAAATATTTCAGTATGTGCATTCACTGAATTTTCTTTAATTTCTCTCTTAGAGACAAGTTGTTTATCCTTCCTCCCCGGCTTATTCTTCATCTAGCACTCTGGGTTGTTTCCACCCAATCTTTTCATGATTTACCCTAGTAAATATTCTCTTTCTTTCCAGTATCTTTATTCTCTCTCTCTACTGACTTTCTCCTCTTCTCTGTGAACACATCCAATCCTCCCTGAGTTTATGTAAATGTTTTGAACGTGTACCTATTGAATGTTTACCCCTTTTTTGTCTTTTCTCCACAAAAGTTCTCAGAGAAAGGTCTACACTTATTGCCTTTACTCCCTTCCTTTCACTTAAAATCCTCCTGCAATCTTTCTCCTGTTCTATCTGGCAATACTCTCTCCAAAGGCATACTATAATATCTTAATAGACAACCAATGGTCTTTTCTCAGATTTATTTATTGTTTTTCTTTTTCTATCATTTGAAGCTGCTGATACCCTGTTACCATGTTTGACTGTTTCTTTGACTTCTGTGATTTCACATATGGCTATATCTATTTTTGATTCTCTCTCCTTTTGGCAACCTTGTGAAGTTGTTTCAACAATTATTTCTTCTCTCTCATCTTCAAGCTTTCACTTGTCTGTAAATATGCTCCACCTTTTCTATTCATAGAAAAGAAAATCTTTTCCTTGAACCTGATTTCTTTGCAAGTTTCCATCATTTTTCTCACATTGTCTCACTTCTGTAATGTCTAACATTTTAAAATACCATTTCATGTGCACCTGCATTGTGTCAGGAACTTTAATAAATGCTGAAAGTACAAAGATACTATGACTTGATCTCTAACTTGAAAAATTCAACATTTCAGTCAATCACACTGGAGCAGCCATACAGGTACACTTTTCAGATCTCTGAAAAGAGTATGTGCTGTTTCTTGCGGTTATACGACAACTCCAATGCCTTTGAATAGATTACAGTGTTTGAGTGAGGTCAAGCTCTCTCCAAGTAGCTCCAAGCCAAAAATTGAGAATGATAGAGAAACTTCCTACCCAATCTTTTCTTCCCTTTCCATCTCCATTCACAGACAGCAGAGCTGCATTGTAGTAGAAAGATTTTCAATGCCAACTCTTGCTCCAAATTTCCTTATGTCTCATAGATTTTAATTCCAGTACAGAGTTCTGGTGTGGGTGCTGTGGGTTATTATGCTGGACTGAAAAGTCAGTTTGAACCAAAAGGTCAACAATTCAAGTTCACCAGCTGGTCCCTGGAAACCTTACACAGGGTTGCTATGAATCAGAACTGACTCGATGACACTTAACAGCAACAACCCCAGTACATTGTTTTGCATGTTGAACTTCATCTTGATATTTGCTTTTTGAAATGATGACAGACACATAGACACAGAAATAATTACAATAAAATGTGATAGCTCTTATATTTAGAAGGATGTGCGGCTTGTAAGGGAATCTTTTTCTGATTTCCTCAGAAAGACTTAGATAATTTTTCCTTTTGCTTTCTACTTTATCTTGTAAAACTGTTTGATAGAACATCTCATATTACATGATGGTTGTTTGTTTATTTGTGTGCCACTTTATTAGACTATGAATTTCTTGAGGAATGATGACATTTTATCATTGTGTTCTACAGGGTCTTTTATTATCTCAGTGATGCCAAAAATATTTGCTGAATGAGTATATAAGAGTTAGAGGCAAACATCACAGAAGAATAATTGATCTGGGTCTTAAAGAATGAGTAGGCACTTTCCAGGTTGCCAGGGGAATGATTATTTGATAAAAAAAAACTACCAATGGCAAAACTCAGAGGTATGAACAAGTATTCGGGAAGTGATAAGTCACTTGGTAAGGCTAGAGTTTATTGGGCTTGGGGATATTGCATGTTGGGAAGTTATGACAGAAAGATAAGTTAACCTTATACAACATACATACTTGCTGAATGTTTATATTTAAAACCACTTGTATAGCACTTCCCAAAATAAAGATGCTATTTCAGTAATTGTGTTTATATAGTGAGATGAAGTGGTGATTGAAACAAAGTTTCTGGCCATGTGTTTTTCTGCATTAAAAATAGAAGAAAACTATCATGGAAAAATTATCTGTGACCATGAATGTTTCAATGTTCTATAAAGAAACGAAGGGAAAACTCAATTTCTGTTTTCTTATGATACTATAACAATGCAGATACATTCTTCAGTCTCATAACTTCAGAGCTATTTCTATTTCTTTTCTATTGGCATTTGCATCCTATTACATGCCAAATCATTCTGGATTTGTTTTCTTTATTTCATTCACATAGATTCTGTCCCCTACTTCTTTTCTTATATTAGGTTAAAACTGGGTATTTTGAATCTTTTGTGTGTGTGATAATAGTACATGTTGTAAATTTTTCATACTCTTAAATATTAAGTGCACATCTCTCTGAAAATTTATTTTTCAACCTTAATTATATTTAAACCCGTTTCCTGTTAGTTGACCTCAGCTTTTTCTTCCCTTAAATGTAACAGTAGGAGCTCTGGTAGTGTAGTAGTTATGAGTTGAGCTGTTAACCTCAAGGTCATCAGTTGGAAACTACCAACCATTCTGTTTTCGAAGGATGAGGCTTTGGGCTCCTGACAGACAGTCTTGGAAACCCCATACAGGGTTGCTATGAGTTGGAATCGACTCCACAGCACATAACCACCACCACTACCACATGTAACAGAAGCACTAATTCTTAGGGAATGGATAAGGTAGGGATTGGACAAAGAATGGTAATGGATAATAAACCAGACAAGTCACATTATATAAAGGAAAAGTACATTTTCTAGGTATTATGATTTGTTTCCCTAGGGGCATAGCTCTTTCTCCTACCCTGCCCCGAACCCTTAATGATCAAATAATTCCTTGGGTATTTCTTAGATTGCTCTACAAAAGGAATTACTTTGTAGATTCAATTTGGTTACCTTCTTTCATATATACAAAATGTATTTATGAACTAGAAATTGTTAATTCTTTACATACTTACATTAGACATATGATTAAACCTTTACAAATATAATCAATTATGTAGTAAAACACAACTTACAGTGTCATTTGTCCTTTAATAAGGCAAATATTAAAAAAAAAATCATCAAGATGGTAAATGAAAATCTAATACCACCATATCTAAGATATGTTCTTCCCTCAAAATTATATAAATTCATATTAGCAATTCTGTGTCTATGAAGCAAAGAGAAGACCAGAAGTCTGTTGTGTTTCAAGTGTGATTTCTTCCATGAGCCATTTTATTAATGCCTCCAGATTTTATATTACCAAAGAGCAGGGCTATATTTTTTTCTTGTTTGCACCCCCAGTGTTCTTATAAAAGACTATATAATCAATAGTTATTGTGTTGTCCAATAGAACTGAAATAATGTGAGAATTATATCAAACATCTGCATGTTGTTTAAATAATGTCTGCTTTGGGGTACTCACCTCCTTCAGATCTTTCATGTTGTTCTCATCCCATTGTTTCTCACTTTCTGCTTAAATTTTGTTTTTCTGCATTAAATTAAGGTCACTGGTTAATTAAGGTCAGTGGCACTGTAGGATAAAGCACTGGATGGCTAACCGCAGGGTCTGCTCCTTGGAAACCCTATACAGGGTCGCTATGAATTGGAACCAACTTAACAACAACAAGAAGCTATTCTAACAAAGAAATTCCAAAATTTAGTGATTGAGAACTATGGGTTATTTCTTTCTCATGAACAGTCTGAAGTAAGTGCTCCCAGTTGGCGGATCCGGCTCCATGCAGGCATTTCCAGAGCCAGGTGGATAGGGGCGTTGCCATCTTCGCCACATGACGTTCAAGGTCCCTCAGCCAGAGGGGAAGGGGAAGAACCGAAGTACAAGGTCCAGGCCAGGGAATGTTAGAATTGCACCTAAGCAAATAATGCAGAAGTGAAACATATAACACCTGCTCTAATGCAATGGTGAAACTGTAGTCAGAGAGCGACACTTCTACAGCATGGAGACTGAGGCGCTAAGCTCAGTCAGAGGAACCCCAAAACTCAGGAACTAGAATGTGGCAGGCAGCCACTGCACAAAGACAACTCTGTTACAATGGAAGAAGGGAAGAACTCTTCTCCCATTTTTGGTAAATGGCTTTGCATTCTCTGCCTCATCTTTCCTCCAAGCAATGATTTTCTTGTAGACTTTGGCTCTAGAAATCACTCAGAAAAACCTCACATTAGTGGTCTAAACTTAAGAATGTAAAGTACTTAAAAGAATGGAGGAGTGCCCTGAACTAAATTTTAAAACAAATGTGATTCTTGGGATCTACCAGCATAATTTGAGTCTTTTGGTTTGAAGCACATCCCCCTTGCAGTTTGTTCTTATATAATAACTCCAATATACTATTCTGTGGCCTGTTAGAATTTAATAAAGGAGAGTCTTTTCCAGTTTTGTCATTCTGCATTATAACTCTAAAGCAAGCTAGAATTTATAAAGGGTGAATTCTGGGTCCATTTACACATTTTGCTTCAAGAAGAATGGCCAGATACAAGAGGGAGGCCTATAAACAATTCAAGGGATGTTTCAATTTCGTTTTATTATTTCCCCTTTATGTTCTCCCATCTAATGTTTGAGGAAACTGCAACTCCATTTTCTTTGCAAAACAATTTCAAGGAGACCTATGATGAAAGAGGACTTACGTTGTAAGGCCCCACCTATCAACAGCTGGCTTTCTGTTAGTTGCCATGTGCTCTGTATTTGTAGCCAGGGGGGAATATGAAACACATTCCTTGATTTGTTTACCCTTAGGGCTATCTAAGATGTTAACTGCCAGTTTGAGAGATGTTGACACACATAGTCACAGTTGCAGAAGACTTTGTTTTTAATAAACTTTTTCTTTGAATTATAGAGAAAACTATGATGCTACTACATACAAGACTGGAAGGAGAACTGCTTAAACTTCTTTGTAATGCATTTTTGATGCAGAACAATTATCATTTATTATAGAATTATAGAAAAAGATGCCGTAGTAGATAGCTTCTCTATTAATGGCCTAAAGGTGATGACCTACAATTTAGAGACATTTTGGCAATGGCTAATTTGCCATTGTAGGTATTCCTGAGACTAAGAAACAGACTAAGAAAACATTTATAGATGTTTGTGTGGATAGAAACACTGTGGGGATATAATAATATTAATAATAATAAATAATAATGAGTTGTCATTTATCTATTGTTTGTGTTTCAGGTTTGTGCCTATCACTTTATATTCAATATTATTTATAAAAACATGGCTACATGGAAAAAAGGGGTGATGAAATGATAGGAACATTCTTTAAGGAAACCATTTAAATTCCTGTTCAAGTAAATGATTGTTGGTGGTGGTAAAAACTTAAAAAATCTATATCTTTGTTTCTTGGGATGTGCATTTGAAAATTTCCTCTCATGATTTTCTTGCCATTGAATCTAGATAAAATAATTATTTTTTCCTTCAAGTTTGGTATTTAAGAATTTTAAAAAATATACACAATGACAGATTGGCAGAAGTTTTTCTGTTCTTTACTATTTACATGTTTATAGGAAAGAGATTAAGGAGCCCTGGTAGTGTAGTGTATTATGAGCCGGTCAAAAGATGAGACTTTCTGCTCCCATAAAGATTTGCAGCCTCAGAAACACATACAGGATCACTATGTGTCAGAGCCGACTCGGTGGCACCCAACTACCGCCACCACCTGGGAAGAGATTGAGAACTCAGAAGCCGTATTGGTTAAGTGCTTAACTGCTAACTGAAAGATTGATGTTTCAAAACTACCAGTGGCTACATAGTAGAAAAGACTTGGCCATTTACTCCCCTAAAGATTACAGTCTAGGAAATCCTATAGGTCTATTCTGCTTTGTCCTATAGGGTCACTGAGTCAGATCAGACTGAACAGGACACAACAACAGTGAAGAGATTGGTGGAGGATTGTGAGGAGCTTATAAATTGTTGTTGTTACTAGGTGCTATGGAAAGGGTCAGTTGTTCTCCTCTGTGGATAAAAGTAGGGTGGGAAGTGAAAAATAACATTCTCCCTACGTTTGAGGAGAATGCATTATTCAGATCATTTTATGTCTTTACTGTGCATTTATTTAGCCTCTGTTGTCCTGGAGAAAGGCAATTTGGTTTCATCCTCAAATGGGGAGTCACACAGCCTTCCAGCCCCACTTGGGCACTGTGTGTGGTGTCATTTATGCTGGATGCATGGACAATGTCCAAAGACAAAACTGAACTAATACGTTTTATTATAGGAGGTTGCTTTTTAAAAGTGTTTATTCCTAATGGTTTTTTGTCAAAACGTAACACAGCCTGTGGAAAAATGGAAATTTCAGTGGGACAATAGAAAAGATCAACACCTGCTGAATTGAAATCTCTTTGTGTGTGTCATCCTGTGGATGTTTGCCAAAGGGTTGAGAAGATGAGACCCTGTTCCTGGAAGTAGTAGTGGAGAAGGCTCTGTGTCTGTATTTTCTATACATATTTAGTTTTAGAAATAAAAGCTATACTTCAAATTTATTTAATGAATTAAAAGTTGCACAAATAAAGTAAAACATTTAATACATGTTAAGAAGATGACAGGAGATTCCTGTTTTGAAATTTTCACTTATAATGTCTGGGGTGTGGGGGAAGAAAGATTTTTAGAAGTGATGGATCAATATGTGCCTGAATGGTGGAAGTGGTTAGTGTACTTGCTGCTATCCAAAGGTTGGCGGTTCACCAGAGGCTTTTCAGAAGAAAGGCCTGTTGATGTATTTCTGATAAAACAGCCATTGAAAACCCTGTGGAACAGTTTTAATGTGATACACCTGAGGTTGTCATGAGTTGGAATCAACTTGATGACAACTGTTTTTTGTTTGCTTTGTTTTTAATGGATCTATATGCTTGTCTCCAATACCCTTTTTTCAATATTAGCAAAGAGTAAGATAGATTGTGATTTTCCTTTAAAAATGAGGCTTTGTCCTCCCATCAAACTCACCAGCCACTCCTTGGGAACCCTATACTGGGTCACTATGGGTCAAAATCATCTTGATGGTACTTAGCAGCAACAACAACAATGTGATAGGAAAAGGTCAGTAGTTACATAGGTGCTGGTGTTGTTGTTAACTATTAATGTTAATATCTGTTCCGACTCATAGTAACCCTGTATAGGGTTTTCTAGGAGCATCCAATGAGTTCAAACTGCCGACCTTGTGATTCAAACCAACCTTGAGGTCTAGTGCTTATCCTACAGCGCCACACCAGGACTCCACATAGATGATAGAGCTCTGATTGTAAAGTGGTTTTAATATCAGAGTACTGGTATAGCACTGTTGGATATACATTGAGTTGCCAACCATAAGGTCAGTGGTTCATACTTACTAGCTGCTTTTCAGAAACCCTATGAATCTGAACCAACTCTACAACACTTAACAACAACTATTGGTGTTGACAAAAATGTTTGTGTTAAGTGCTTCAAGTTGATTCCTACTCATAGCGACCCTGTATAGTGTTTCTGAGGAGCATCTGGTGAGCTCGAACCACCGAATTTGTGATTAAAAAATAGGCTACATTAATCACAGAGTTTCTGCCCATACACACACCCTCCTCTTGTTATCAGAATATAAATGAGAAAGAAACAGCCAAGCATCTAGGGTGTTGAAGGCAATAGCACTGAAGAGCGCCCTACTCCCTTTTGTTAACTTTCTCTTGTCATTTGTTTTATTTTACTTTTCCAAAGCAGCTTGTGATTGAGGAAAGGTGGAAGACTTTGTGTGTGTGGCTTCATGGTAGGTAGCTTTGAAAGTGATGGTGGTGGTATTGAGTTAGAGATAGAAGCTCAGTTGTTAGGAAATAGCTGTCCTCCAGTGTAATTGCCAAGTCCTGGTGTGGAGCTGTGCCTTAATGCGCCAGACTTCAAAGCCATTTGAACTACAGAGTCGGTGGTGCAAGCTCACCAGCTGCTGACCCATAGTGACTCTATATAAGGTTTCTGAGGAGCATCTGGTGAACTTGAACTGCCGACCTTGTAGTTCAAACGGCTTTGCAGTCTGGTGCGTTAATCAACAATGCCACACCAGGATTACTTTAGGTGTATCACAAAATACCGATTGCTGGTTGAATGGTGGTGGTAGTGTGCAGTGGACTCGGGTCTAACTCTTAGGGACACTGTATAGGGTTTCCGAGGCTGTAAATCATTGTTGTTGCTATCAGGTACCATCGAGTCGGAACCGACTCATAACGACCCCATGCATAGCGACCCCATGCACAGAACGAAACAATGTCTGATCCTAGGCCAACCTCACTACTGCTGCCACACTTGAGTTCATCAATGATGCTACCTGGCCAATCCATCTTGTTAGGGGTCTTCCTCTTTTTCTCTGACCCTCCACCTTACCCAGCATGACATCCTTCTCCAGTGACTGTTTCCTCCGGACAATA
>NW_006408537.1:28132383-28147928 GCF_000296735.1 Chrysochloris asiatica
TTTTTCTTCATAGAAGCCAACTTCTCAGATTATTTGCTCAGCATAGGTTTCTCTGCTATTTATAAGGTTTTCAGTGACTAAATATTCGGAAGTAGTTCGTCACACCTTCTTCCTGATCTGCCTTCATCTGGAAGCTTATCTGAAACCTGTCCACCATGGGTGACCCTGCTGGTATTTAAAATACACATGGCATAGCTTCCAGAATCATAGCAACTCACAAGCCACCTCAGTACAACAAACTGACAGACAAGTGGTGGCTTGATGTGTAGATAGGCATTTTATTTATATGAGGAGTTCAGAATGCTCATCCAGACCCTTGAACTATATTTCAAATGCTCAGATAAGGAGGGAATGACCACATAAACCAATTAAAGACAACCACATCTACTTGGACTATTGTAAAATGGGAGGGAATATAGTGGGAGAGTCCAGAGGTAGTTGGGTTCTGACTGTTTGCTTATCTGTAAAGTTTGGATTTTAAAGAGAGCATTACATTGGTGTTAGGGTTCTAGAAGATTCTACCTTTGGATTCAGGCCTAAACAAGTTGCCTTGGTGTTTGAGGCAAATTATGACCTTTAATGTTTAAAGGTTTCCTAAGGTCCATATGAAAAGAGGATTAATTGGCCAACTCCAATTTCACTCTGCTTTTCCAAATGCATTCTCAATTTAATCAGGGCTAGATGAACTTCACTATGATAGTGAGGTACTTGATCCCAAATGTGGTTGAGTTATTGTAGGAAATAAGTTAGGGAACAGTTTCATTCCAAATGATACACTTAGTTTTTGTCAATGACAGTTACATTTTAATGTTCTATCCCCATTGAATCTTGAAAGTGAAACCAAATTATAAACAAACAGTAAAAACAGCATGTTTGGCTTTATCTCAAACTTACATATGAGGTTTTATTGCTGCTTGAGAGTACATTCAGGATCCCTAAAAATCATTTGTTACTTGCACAAATTGACTCTAATAATCATGATATAGTTCCAGATACCAAAGACACAGAGACGTTTTGAATAAAATGCCTCACAAGAACCACAGGCCTTTGCCAGATACTCAGAGTGGTACTAATTGAACGTCCTTTCTCATTTGTAATGCTAAGTCAGAACTTCAGTAGCAAAATTTTAGAGAAGTTTTAAAGGATTTTCCCTGTCCCAGATTTATGTTCTGGAGCAGGGGAAGACGAATATAATGAATAGAAGAGGATGTACCTCATTTCACATCCTCTCAGCCTCTTCTTCTAGTCTGACTAATGTGATATGACCAATCTGGACTGACATTGATTAGCTTTGAGCAGATGTATCCTGGCAAACCCCAGGAACATGCTTGAGTCTCTCTTTCTGACCTGGAGTTTCTCAGACAATGATGTTTGGGGGTCTATGGAGCAATTTGGCACTCACATATGCACATCTGCTTGGAAGTATGGGAGAGTTAACACTTGACCAACAAGACATGAGAGCCCAGAGATCAATGCTTCTGCCTTCCTCCCTAAGACACATATCATAAGGTTTTTCAGAAAAACCTATATATTTCTCACAGTTGCCACTTGAAAACTGATCTTTGTATTGATTCTCTCTTCTTCTACATGTACTTTTTTCCCCCTCACCCTTGATTTCTGGGATCATATTCTTCAGTGTATTTATGAATCAACCATTTTCTCAAATCTATATTTTCTGAGGATCTGAGTGAAAGATTTTTAAAAAGTTCTATAAGTCAATACTAAATGACCTCTTTAAAATTCTAAAAATCTAACTGTCACTTTGATGCCTCTTTTGTGCCTGACTCAAACCATGGTCTCTTTAGTCACTTGAAATGCATGCAAAAGGTAGCAAATGAAAAAGGAACACAGTAAAATAATTGATGCATTTGGATTATAGTGTTGGTAAAGAATATTGGCTCTACCATGGACTGCCAGAAGAACAAAACCCAGTCTTAATACTACTGGAATGTACTGTAGAAGCCAGGATGATGAGATTGCTTCTTGCTTGCTTTGGACACATCATTAGGAAAGATCAATTGCTAGAAAAGAACATCATGTTTGGTAGAACAGAGAGTCAGTGAAAATGGAAATAGCATTCCTTGAGATGACTTGACATAATCGCCTCAATAATGGGCTCAAACATTCCAAAGATGCTGAAGATGTTACAGGACTAGACAGTGTTTCATTCTGCTACATCGATAAGGTCACCATGAGTCAGAGCAGCCTCAATGACAGCTAACAATGACAACATTAACAGCAACAAATGGTATTTAACACACTAGAAAAAGGGGAAAACAATATAAACTGACAGTTTAACAAAAATAAAAAAAAAAAACTCATGCAACTTATTTATTTTTCGTTGTAATTTGGGTGAAAGTTTACAGAACAAATTAAGTTTTCCATTAAACACTTTGTGCAAAGTTTGGTGACACTGGTTACAATCTCCTCAATGTGACAGTGATCTTCTCACTTCTCCCAGTGTTCTCTGTTGCATCCTTCTTCTATGTCCCTTTTTGATTATGAGTCAGGCTGTTAACTTCAAGGTCAGCAGTTCAAAACTACCAGCTGTTCCATGGGAGAAAGATGAGACTTTCTGCTCCTGTAAAGATTTACAGCCTCAGAAACCCTACGTAGGGTCGCTACAAGTTGGAACCAACTCCATGGTGCACCATCTCCACCACCACCACCACCACCATAACTTCTGAGCTTTGCATTTGGGCACATGCTGTCCTTTTGGTCTCGTATGATTGATTGTATTGAGTAGTACATTCCTCCCTGGTGTTATTATTCAATTTATAGGCCTGTCTATTGTTTGACCGAAAGTTGACCCCCAAAGGTGTATTCAGTTACAGACTTAAAAGGGTATTTAAGGACCACAATCCTGGAGGTTCTACCAATGTTTATTAAATCAATAAGTCTGTCCTTTTTTAAATCTTGAATTTTTTAAAAAACTTTTTATTGTGATTTGGGTGAAGTTTTACAGAAATGATCACTAGTTTTACATTCAACATACAGTTTGCTTCATCTCAATGACTGCAATCCCCTCCGTGGAATAACAATTATTCTGCTTCCTCCCTGTGGCTCCTATTTCTATTCTATTCACCTTCCCATTCCTTCTTACCTGGTCTTGAATTTTGGTTTACATTTATTTTTTTTCTCTCTATCTGTCTAAAACTGCCTATTGTGATCCTTGTAACTGAGCACTCCCTAGTTCTTCTGGTCTCCTTGTAATGGAGCCTCTGGTTTGCATGGTCCATTAGTCCTTGGGACTAATTGTTTCCTTGTGTTATTGGCTCCTGCTTTGATCTGGATAAGAACAGACCAAAGTTGTGTCTTAGATGGTCATTTACAAGCTTTCAAGAACCTAGTCACTACTCACCAAATTAGTATGTAGAACATTGTCTTTGTAAAATATATTATGACAATTGACCTGGATGCTTCCTGACACTGTGGTCCTAATACTCCAAGCTCAGTAAGTCATTCTCTCAAGGTGTTTCGTTATGGGTAAGAAGTTTTCAGAATTTTGCCCCCTGTGTACTCTATGAGTTGGACCGACTCCACGGCACATAACAACAACAACAACAACAACAACAACATACTCTATAATATCCTTGGATACATTTACAGTGCATATGAGTGCAGTCATATGACTTTTTAATTAGCAACATTTGCAATTTCAACAATTTTTACATGTATAATTCAGAGGCATTAATTATGATCACTATGTTGTGCAACCATCACAACTATCCATTTCCAATTTTTTTTTAAATAAATGTTTTATTATGAATTGTGTGATAGTCTACATGGGAGAACATTAGTTTTACATTCATTCTATCATCTATCATTTCATTGGCATAGTTACCATCCTGTCCATGCATCCTCACCCAACCAAAGGGTGTTCCCTGTAAACCTGCATCCCCCCACCACAGTCCTCAGCCCCTTTCCCTCTCTGGATCCCAAGTCCCCAGCCACTCCATCTCTTGTCGTCTTCTCTGCCTCCATCTCAGGTCTCACTGCTTCTTTGGGTAGGATCCCGCTGTCCGCTTTAACAGAAACTCAGTACCACTTAGGTAACAACTTCACCCTTTCCACTCCCTCCTATCCCTGGTAATCACTGAATTAATTCTGACTATAGTGTACCTACAGAACAGAGCAAAACTATCCCATTAGGTTTCTTAGGCTGTCATTTTTGCAGTAAGAGACTGCCACATCTTTCTCCCATGGAACAGCATGTGAGTTCAAACTGTGGTTAAGAGGTAGTTAAGAACAAATACTAAACACTGAACCACTCCACCACAAGTACTTCTACTTCTACTCAAAGGTGTGTTCTTATGTTGTTAAGTGCCTTCAAGACTTTTCTGACTCATAGTGACGGAGGATTTCCAATGAGTGGTTAGGGGTTTGAACTCCTGACCTTGTGGCTAGCAGTCCAATACTTATCCTACAGCATTATACCAGGACTCCTTACAAAGGCATGGTGGTGGTGGTTGTGGTGGTTGTGTGCCGTGGAGTCAGTTTGGACTCTTAGCAACCCTGTATAAAGTTTTCAAGGCTGAAAATATTTACAGCAGCAGAAAGGCTCATCTTTCTCCCACAGAAACACTGGTAGTTTAGAACTGCTGAATTTGAGGTTAGCAGCCTGGCTCATAACCACTATGCTACTAGAGCTCCTCGCCCAAAGGGCATAGGATAGTTAAATGGTAGAGTTGGGAGTTGAATCCAAATCTACCTTATTCCAAATCCAGTACGTTTAGCAACTATGGTAGGTTGTGTCCTATGAAGTTTTTTTGAGTGTGATTTTTAGTTCAGTATATTTTCTGACTAATTGTTGTTGGTTATGTTAGAAACCACCACTCATCTGTCAGTTTGTTGTACTGTGGTTCCTGTGAGACTGGAAGCTGTCACTGTCTTTCTGATACCAGCAGATTCACTCTGGAAGACAGATTTCAGTGGAACTTACAGAGTAAGATAGACTAGAAAGCAGGACCTGGTGATCTACTTCTCTTTAAAAAATTGGACAGTGAAAACCTCATGAATACCAGAACACTATGTGAAATGGTACCAGAAGATGAACCTCTCAAGTTGGAAGGCACTGAAACTATGACTGGGAAGAACTGTCTCTTCAAATTAGAATCGATCCTAATGACATAGATGGAGTAAAGATTTCATGACCTATATTTGCTAATATGGTATGGCTCAAAAAGAAGAAACAGCTGCAAACATCCACTGGAACATGGAAGATACAAAGCATGAATCCAGGAAAGTTAGAAGTCATAAAAAATGAAATGGAACACTTGAAGATCAATATCTTATATATCAGTAAGCTGAAATTGACTGATATTGGCCGTTTTGAGTCGTAAATCATACTGTGTACTAGGAATAACTAACCGAAGAGAAATTATATCACATTCAACATTAAAAAGAACATTTCAAAATCTATCCAGACGTACAACACTGTCTGTGATAGAATAAAACCCATGCATCAGCACTACAGGATAATGCAGTGGGTGGCAAGGTCAGTTTGGATCTCAAGGCCAGTGGTTGAAACTCACCAGCTGCTCCTCAGAAACCTTATAAAAGGTTGCTATGAGTCAGAACTGACTCAACAGCACTTAGCAACAATAATAAGCATAAAAGTTAATATGACTCTTATTCAATTTGTATACCTAATGATGCCAAAGATGAAGAAATTGAAGATTTTTACCAACTTCTACAGTCTAAAATTGATCCAACATGCAATCATGATGCATTGATAATTACTGGTGATTGGAATACAAAAGATGGAAACAAACAAAGTGTTGGAAAATATAGCCTAGGCAATAGAAACAGTGCCAGAATTTGCAAAAAAAGAAGTTTTTGCAAAATCAATGACCTGTTCTTTTTCAACAACATAAATGAACAACATACACATGAGCCCTGCAAGAAGAAATACACAGAAATCAAATCAACTACATCTGTGGCAAGAGATGATGGAGAGGTGCAATATCATCAGTTAGGACAGGGCTGACTGCAGATTAGATGAGCAATTGCTCATATGCATGTTCAAGCTGAAGAAGAAAATTAAAACAAGTACACAAAGGCAAAAGTACAACCTTGAGCGTATTCCACCTGAACTTAGAGATCATCTCAAGAATAGATTTGACACATTGAGCTCTAATGAATGAAGACCAGAAAAGTTGTGGGATAACACCGAAGACATCATTTATGAAGAAAGCAGTCATTAAGAAGACAGTAAAGAAAAAAAAAGAGAGATCAAAATGGGTGTCTGGAGACACTTTGAACTTGCTCTTGAATGTAGAGCACCTAAAGTGAATTGAAGAAATGATGAAGCAAATGAGTTGAACAGGTATCAAAGGGCAGCTTGAGAAGACAAAATAAAGTATAGTGAAATGTGCAAAGAACTGGAGTTAGAAAACCAAGAACATACTTCTGTTATTTTACAATGGAAAGAACTGAAGAAAAAAAATTCAAGCCTTAAGATAGAATATTGAAGTATTCTATTGGCAGAGTGGAGTCCTGATGTGGCACTGTAGTATAAGCATTGAACTGCTAACCACAAGGTCGGTGGTTCAAACCCATGAGTCGCTCTTTGGAAACCCTATACATGGTCACTCTGAGTTGGACCCAACTTGATGGCACTTAACAATACAATTGGCAAAATATTGAGTGATGCAGGAAGTGTCAAAAGAAAATGGTAGGAATACATAGTCTCTGTATCAAAAATAATTGGTTGATGTTCAACTATTTTAGGAGCTAGAATATGATCAAGAACTGAAGGTATTGAAGGAAGAAGTCTCAGCTGTACTGAAGGGACTGACCAAATGCAAGTCTCCAGGAATTGACAGAATGCCAATTGAAATGTTTCAACACTTGAATGTAATGCTGAAAGCACCCATTTTTCTATGCAAAGAAATTTGGAGGACACCTAAGTGGCCAAAAGACTGGAAAATATCTATATTTGTGCCCATAGCAAAGAAAGATGATCCAGAAGAATGCAGAAATTATCAAACAGTATAATTAATATCACATTCAAGTATAAATTTTTGAGATAATTTAAAAACAGTTGTATCAGAACATTAAAAAGAAACTGCTAGAAATTTAGAAGTGGTTGTGGAATGTAGATTATTACTGCTGATGTCAGATGGAGCTTGGCTAAAAGCAGAGCATATCTTTAATTTACTGACTATGCAAAGACACTAGACTATATTGTTAAGTTCCATGGAGTCTGTCCTGAGTCATAGAGACCCTATACAGGATTTCTGAGGCTATAAATCTTTGCAGGAACAGAAATCCTTATCTTTTTCCTGTGGTTGGTGGGCTCAAACTACCAACATTGTGGTCTGCAGTCCAGAATGCTCCCTTGGATAGTGTTATTGTTAGGTGCCACTGAGTTGGTACCAACTCATAGTGACCCTACACACAACAGAACAAAACACTGTGTGGTCCTGTGCCAACCTCACAATCTTTGCTATGCCCGAGCCCACTGCTGCTGCCACTGTGCCAATCCATCTAGTTGGGGGTCTTCCTCTTTCTCTCTGACCCTCCAATTTGTCAAACATGATATCCTTCTCCAGGGACTAGTCTCTGCTGACAATATGTCTGAAGTATGAGAGACGAAGTCTGGCCATCCTGGCTTCCAAGGAGCATTCTCGTTGTACATATTCCAACACAGATGTTTGTTCTTTTGGCAGTCCTTGGTACTTTTATATTCTCCTCCAACACCACAACTCAAATGTATCAATTCTTCTGTGGTCTTGCTTATTCACTGTCTACATTTCACATGCATATGAGGTTATTAAAAATACAATGGCTTGAGTAAGTCACACCTCAGTCCTCAAACTGATAACTTTGCTTTAGAAAACTTTAAACAGGTCTTGTTCAACAGATTTGCCCAATACATTACCTCATTTGATTTCTTGACTGCTGCTTCCTTGACTGTTGATGGAATGAAGTCTTTGATAACTTGAATCTTTTCTTCATATATATGGATATTGTTTACTGATGCAGTGGCGAGGATTTTTGTTTTCTTTACACTGAAGTGCAACTCTTAGTAAAGGCTGTGGTCTTGGATCATCAGTAAGTATTTTAAGTCCTCCTTGCTTTCGACAAGCAAAGTTATGTCATCTGCATATGGCAGGTTGTTAATGAGCCTTCCCCCAAACCTGATGCCACATTTTTCTTCATAAAATCCAGTTTATCAGATTATTTGCTCAACATACAGATTGGATAAGAATGATAAAAATATACAACCCTGATGCACACCTTTCCTAATTTTAAATCATTCAGTGTTCCTTTGTTCTGTTCGAACAACTGCCTCTTGGTCTACATAAACGTTCTTCATGAGCACAATTAAGTGTTCTGGAATACTCATTCTCCACAATGTTGTCCATAGCTTGTCATGATCCACACAGTCACAAGCCTTTGTGTAGTCAATAAAGTACAGGTACACATGTTTCTGTTATTCTCGCCTTTCATCCAAGATCTATCTGATGTCAACAATGATATCCTTCATTCCACATCCTCTACTGAATCCAGTTTGAACCTCTGGAAGTTCTCTGTTAATGTATGGTTGCAGCAGTTTTTGAATTATCTGATTCAAATAATAATATGAATGACATTGTCTGATGAATTTTGCATTCTGTTGGGTCACTTCTCTTTGGAATGGGCACAAATATGGATCTTTTCTAGTCCTGGATTTTGTAGATCATAATAAATTATGGATTACATTGAAAAGAATGGGAATTCCAGAATACTTAATTATGCCTATGGGGAACCTGTCCATAGACCAAAAGGCAGTTGTTTGAACAAAATAATGGTATACTGTGTTGTTTCAAATAAGGAAAGGTGTCTCTCAGGGTTTTATCCTTTCACCATACTTGCTCAATCTGTTTGCTGAGCAATAATCCATGAAGCTGGACTATATGAAGAAGAATGCTGCATTAGGACTGGAGGAAGGCTCATTAACAACTTGGGATATTCAGATAACAATTGTTGAAAGTGAAAAGGACTTGAAGCACTTACTGATGAAGATCAAAGACTATATAGAATTCCATTTGGATTATACCTCAACATAAAGAAAATAAAAATTTCATACCTGGAATAATAATCAATATCACCATAAATAGAGAATAGACTAATGTTGTCAAGGATTTAATTTAACTTGGAATTTAAATCAACACTCATGGAAGCAACAGTCAAGGAATAAAAAAATCCATTACATTGAGCAAATCTACTGCAAAATATCTCTTTAAAGTGTTAAGAAACAAAGATGCTACTTTATTGACTAGGGAATGTTTGACCCAATTTTCAACTTTCGATCATCTCATATGGATGCAAAAGCTAGATAATGAATAAGACTGAAAAAGAGATTATGCACTTGATTATGGTGTTAGTAAAGACTATTGAATATACCATGGACTACCAGAAGAACAAACAAATCTTTCTTGGAAGAATTATGGCCAGAATGCTCTTTAGATATAAACATGGAGAGACTTGCTCTCATGTACTTTGGGCATAGTCTTAGAAGGTACAAACCCCTGGAGAATGACATCATATTTGATAAAGTACAGAGTCAGAATAAAAGAGGAAGACCTTCAACAACACGGTGGCTTCAACAATGGTCTCAAACATAACAACAATTTTGAGGATAATGCAGAACCAGGAGTGTCTTGTTCTGTTGTACATAGGGTCACTATGAGTTGGAACTGGCTCAACTTCATGTTAACAACAATATTAGAAAGTTATTGACATTTTAAAATTTATTTTATAACCTGTTTCTTTATTGTATAGTTCAATTTTAAAGCCATTTATACACTTCAAAACATGACTTTATAAATTAATTACACAGAAAAGAAATTATAAGTCCCAAAACAACAATGAGGAAAGGATAAAATAAAAAGTTCTGGCTGTTGGCTGGAGTGAGAGGACAAAGGAGTGCTGGTATCAGAACAGAGCATGGGGAAATCCCCAGGGCCTTTATCAGGAGTTATCAGATTGTCCAGTCATTGCTCTCATGCATCAGGACACTAGTACTTAGAGGTGGCCCTTTGACTGTGTAGGGTCTAGAGAATACCCAGCATGCATCCCTGCCCTCTCCACAGCACACAGGTTTTCCTTTGGAGAACTGCCCTTCACTATTGCATGGGAGCTGTTCAGTTTTTGGTGTGATTGATTTCATCTCAGTTCCTTGAGTGGGTCTTCGTGGCTAAACAAGTCAGCCTGATATGACTCAGCTGCCATGATGATTGAATCGGAAATCAGTTATCTGTTCATGCCATTTACCTACACATTGTTATTTCTTAAGATTGGATCAAGTAGAGTGAAATAAAGGGTGCAGCTGTGTGATAAGAACTTGACTGCTAACCACAAGGTTGGTGGTTCAGACCCATCAGACACTTTTGGAAATCCTATACAGGATCACCGTGAATCAGAACTGACTTGATGGCACTTAGCAATAACAACAACATTCTAAAGTAAAAGGAGCCCTAGTGGCTAGTGGCTAGTCCTAGTGGCTAACAGGGCCTATTAACCAAAAGGTCAGTGGTTTGAATCCACTGGTAGGATGTGGCCTCCTGTGTTATTCAATACTTTGTTTATCGAATCCTTCAGTGTTGCAATTTGGGACTTGAATTGTTTCCTTCCTGCTGAGTATCTTCTTTCCTTTTAGTTTTCTAACTCCAACTCTTTGCACATTTCATTATAGGATATGAGAGCCTACTTCTATAAAGATTTCTAACTTTGGAAACATGTGGGTCAATTTTACTCCATATGTAGGGTCAATATGAGTTGACTCAATGGCAACTGGTATTTTAAGGTAGAATAAAGAGAAAACCTTGACGTTTTTCAGGCACAGATGTGAGGTCTAGAATTGCTCTTGTTGTTGTTGTTGTTAGGTGCCATCTAGTTGGAACCAACTCATAGTGACCCCATGCACAGCAGAACGAAACAATGTCTGATCCCGGGCCAACCTCACTACTGCTGCCACACTTGAGTCCATCAATGCTGTCACTTGGCCAATACATCTCGTTAGTCACTGAAACCCTTATGAATAGCAGAGAAATGTTAGCCATTTGTAAACATGAAGGAAAAATATGCTAAAAAATATGCTAAAAATGAAACTGTTAATAAAGGACTCTGAAAGAAATAGAGAAAAATGAAGCCAGCACCAGCATTAAACCATGCCTAAATACTCATTGAATTGTAAAATTATGAATAGATAAGTTCTTTTATTGTTTATATCAGATTGAGTTTGATTTTTCTGGTGTAATGAAAACCTACTTTACTGTCAAAGTGGGAAAGAGGGGACGGGAGAGAGGAGCCCAATACTCTGCCTATCCCTCAATGGGTCCTCTGCAAATGGACATGTTGGAAATTCCTACCCTCAGCCATATTCTTTTGTTTTAAACTAGCAACCAGATCATCATGATCTAATAGAACTTTCTGTCATAATATAAATATTTTATATGTGTGCTGTCCAGTACAGTATCACTAGCCACATATAGCCAAAAAGAACTTGAAATATGGCTTAATAGAATGAGGAAATGGATTTAAAATTTCTTTGAATTTTGACTAATTTAAGTTAACACAAAAGTAGTTGCATGCAGTTAGTGGCTACCATATTGTTGTTGTTGTTGTTAGGTACCATTGAGTCAGTACCAACTCATAGTGACCTTATGCACAGCAGAGCGAAACACTGCACGATACTGGGCCAACCTCACTATTGTTGCCACGCTCGAGACCAATAATACTGCCACTTGGCCAATCCATCTCACTGGGGGTCTTCCTCTTTTTCTCTGACTCTCTAACTTACCACTGTTATCCTTCTCAGTGACTGGTCCTTCCTGATAATATGTCTGAAGTATGAGAGATGAAATTTGGCTATCTTGGCCTCTGAGGAGCACTCTGGCTGCACTTCTTCCAAAATGGCTATGTTGGTTCTTTTGGCAGCCCATGGCACTTTCAATATTCTCCTCCAACACCATAACTCAAAAGCATCAATTCTTCTATGGTCTTCCTTATTCACTGTCCAGCTTTTGCATGCATGTGAGGTTATTGAAAAGACCATGACTTGGGTCAGGCACACCTTAGTCCTCAAGCTGACATCTTTGCCCTTCAACACTTTAAAAAGGTCTTGTACAGCAGATTTGCTTAATGCAATACGTCGTTTAATTTCGTGACTGCTGTTTCCATTAGTGTTTATAGTTGATGCAAGAAGAATGAAGTCCTTGACCACTTGAATCTTCTCTGTTGATAAGACTGCTGTTTATTGGTCCGGTGGTGAAGATTTTTGTTTTCTTGACATTGAGATGTATGTAATCTATACCGAAGGCTGTGTGCTTTGATCTTCATCAGTAAATGTTTTAAGTCCTCTTCACTTTCAGCAAGCAAAATTGTATCATCTGCATAAAGCAGGTTGTTAATGAGACTTCCTCCAATCCTGATGCCACGTTTTTCTTCACAGAACCCAGTATCTTGGATTATTTGCTCAGCATACAGGTTGAAT
Source organism: Chrysochloris asiatica (assembly GCF_000296735.1). Lineage (NCBI taxonomy): Eukaryota > Metazoa > Chordata > Mammalia > Afrosoricida > Chrysochloridae > Chrysochloris > Chrysochloris asiatica. Next base: position 28,144,868 of record NW_006408537.1, read on the forward strand.
AAGTATGGTGAAAGAATACAGCCTTGTCGCACACCTTTCTTAATTTTAAACCGTTCAGTGTTCCCATATTCTTTTTGAACAACTGCTTCTTGGTCTAGGTACAGACCTAGAGCACATGTCCTCATAAGCACAATTAAGTGTTTCGGAATACTCATACTTTGCAATGTTGTCCATAGCTTGTCATGATCCACACGATCAAAAGCCTTTGTGTAGTCAATAAAGCACAGATAAACATCTTCCTGATATTGTCTGCTTTCAGCCAAGATCCATCAGACATCAGCAATGATATCCCTCATTCCATGGCTTCTTTTGAATCTGGCTTAAACCTCTGGAAGTTCTCTGTTAATATATGCTTGCAGCCATTTCTGTATTACCTGTAGTAAAACTTTACTCGCATGGTTATCTTCCCTGTAGACGCATGGAATTGTCCTATCCCCTATCACAGACAGCGTTGTACTTTATGAGTGATCTGGATATGTCCTTTTGACAGTGAATACAATGTCCTTTTGACCATTCTTCTTCAATTTGTTATTCCCGGCATAGTAAAACATGTGGTTGTCAGGTTCAAAATGGCCAACACCAGTCCATTTCAGCTCACTAATGCCTAAGATGGAGTCCTGGTGTGGCGCTGTGGGTTAATGCACCAGACTGCAAAGCCATCTGAACTGCAAAGTCAGCAGTTCAAGCTCACCAGCTGCTCCTTGAAAACCCTATACAGGGTCGCTATGGGTCAGAATCGGCTTGATGGCATTTAACAACAACAACAACAACAATGCCTAAGATATCGATGTTTATGTGTTCCATTTCATTCTTGACAATTTCTAATTTTCCTAGATTCATATTTAGTGCAATCTGTGTTCTTATTATTAATAGATGTTTACAGCTGTTTCTCTTCATTTTGAGTTTTGCCCCATCAGCAAATGGAGGCCCTGCAGGCTTTACTCCCAAGGGCTTTACTCCATTTGCATCATTGCGGTCTAATCAACTTTGAGGAGGCAGCTCTTCCCCAGTTGCATTTTGAGTGCCTTCCAACCTGAGTGGCTCATTTTCAGCACTATATCTGACAGTGTTTCCCTGCTATTCATAAGGTTTTCAGTGACTAAATATTCAGAAGTAGTTCGTCATCTTCCGATGACGTAGTCTGTCTTCGTCTGGAAGCTCATCTGAGACCTGTCCACCATGGGTGATCCTGTTGGTATTTAAAATACCAGTGGCATAGCTTTCAGAATCAAAGCAACTCACAAGCCACCACAGTATGACAAACTGACAGAGGAGTTGTGGGCTATGCAAATATATATTGTCCTGTTAAAAGCAATTGTTTTGAGGAATAAATTGGTCTCACTAATTTTAATAAGGGTCATTAAAATTTCCTGATGGAAAAGTTAAACTGGGGCTTTGAACACAAGAAGTTTGGTATATTTTTTAGTTTTATTTTGGATATGAGGAGAGATCCAGAATAGGGAAACATTTTCATCACTTCTTCCAATGGGGGATATTACCTCTCAAGATTCTTTGTTCTGTAAAATTATCTTAAAAGGCAAAAATAGTTGCCAACCTTTTTTGATATAGGCAATGTGTTTTCTTACAGTTTAGTTTCACATCAATTAGAATATAAACAAAAGCAGTATAAATAAATATATCAGATTCCTTACAAGCGAGGTAAATGATATATTCCAGATGTGTGAAATCTGAGCATGGACTATATTATTGCATCAACAATACTCTAATTAAGAAATAAAAGGGAAGTTCTATCATTTTTATTCTTTCTGGCTTTCCTCTTTTCTTTTCCCCTCTCTTATCTTTCATATATGTATATCTGTCTCTCTCCATAGAGAGAGAGAGACAAAGAGAGAAAGAGAGACAGAGAGAGAGTCCTGGTGTGGCACTGTGGGTTAGTGCACTGGACTGCAAGGTTGGTTTGAACCGCATCAGTGGTTCAAGTTCACCAACTACTCCTCTGAGAGAGAGAGAGAGAGAGAGAGAGAGAGAGAGAGAGAGAGAGTTGTTGTTAAGTGCCAGTTCTGACTCATAGTGACCTTGTATAGGGTTTCAGAGGAGTAGCCAGAGCTCTGATAGTGTAGTGGTTACAATCGGGCTGCGATCCTTAAGGTCAGCAGTTCGAAACTACCAGCGGCTCCGTGGGAGAAAGATGAGGCTTTCTGCTCCCATAAAGATTTACAACCTTGGAAACCCTGTATAGGGTCGCTATGAGTCGGAACTGACTCCATGACACATAACAACAGCAACAATATATATATTTGCATGTATATATATACACACACATATACATTAAACCTTGTATATTTTTAAAAATAGATTTTATTCTTTAGAGCAATTTTAGGTTAAGAGAAAAATTTTGCAGAAAGTGCAGAGTTCCCATATGCCTTTCTGCCCGCTACACATTTTCTCTTATTATTAATATCTTTAATTCCTTTGGTATAGTTGTTACAATTGATGATCCAATATTTATGCATGATTCCTAAACTTCATAGTTTTAGAAGCCCTAGTGGTACACATAGTTTTGATTAGCATTCATTCTTTGTATTGTACAGTTCCGTGGCTTTTGAAAAATGCATAATGTCTTATGTCTACTATTACAGTAACACACAAAATAGTTTCACTGCCCTAAAAATGTCTTGTGTTCCTCCTATGCATCCCTCCCCATGAGCCCCCAGCAACCACGGATCATTTCACTATTTCCATAGTTGAAATCATACAAGATATGGCCTATTCAGATTGGCTTCTTTCACTTAGCAATATGTAGTTTATATCTTCTATGCCTTTTTGTGGAGTCCCTGGTGGTGGAAATGTTTAACATCTAAGGGACCTTGAACTTTTAAACCTTTAGTTGCCAAACTTGTTAACCATTTGCACCACCTAGAGACTCTAGATCAGAGACATACTTAACCAAAACCTCAGGTAAGGGGCAGAGTGAAACTATGGCAAGGAGTTTTCAAGGTTGTAATCTGTACAGCTTATCTCAAAGTAGAGTTGACCATGATGATGTGAATAGAGTTAAGCTCATGGGAGAAAAGCCCACAGAACCTTCATTTGCTGATGG
>NW_006408537.1:28151748-28157825 GCF_000296735.1 Chrysochloris asiatica
CAACTTTGTGCTTACTTACTAATCAATAGTGAACAATTTCACTTTTTTTTTTTTTAAACCACATGAAAGCTTCTGTATGGCAGGCATCTGTCTCTCTACCAAACCATAGCACCTTCCTACAGAATCAAAGCCTATTACCAAATTTACAATCTCTGGCAAGGATAGAGTACCCAGTAAACAATGTAAGTACCACTGGGGTTCCTCCTTTTTCATGATAAAATTTTGAAAATAATATTCTGCGCATACTGCCACCAATTCCTCACCTGTTGTTGCATTTGAGACATTTCCAATTTGGTATCAGATACCACACCTATGCAGAGACACGGATCTCCACTGATAGCATCTATATGTCTCTGCTCAGTCCTCATCTGACCAACCTCAGTATTACTCGATCCAGTTAAAGCAATTTCCTGTTTTGCCTTATCTGACACCACAGTTCCTGGATCGAATTCAAAATTCTTTGATTTGACCTGGTATTTATACTGGGGGCATGTTTCTAGGTTAACTTCTCTTTATCTGAACTTCTCCTTAACTCATCTGGAGTCTGTGTAAATTGATGGATCTGAGGATGGACTGGGAGACAGACCATCTGCACACAAATCCTTACCCCACCACATATTAGCTTCATGACTTTAGCAGATCACTTGACCTATCTTTCAATTTTTTCATGCATCTAAGTTAGAGCATAATAACACTTCATTTTATAGGGTTATTGTGAGGATTGTATGAATAAATAATCAATGAATAGATTATTAAATAATCAATGAATAGAGTTTCCAAAGAGTAGCTGATGGGTTTGAAATCCTGACCTTGTGGTTAGAAGCTCAGTGTTTATCCTAGAGCATCACACCAATTAATATATGTTTGTAGCTCTCACTTTATCTCTTTTTCCCAGACCTCGTATCTAAGATTTTGACTCATTAGTAGCTGCCTATTCAATACCTTCACATAGGTGATGGATGTCATTGTTGTTCTTCTAACTCATAGTGACCCTGCATAAAGTTTCCAAGACTATATAAATCATTGCAGTAGCAGTATGCCTCATCTTTCTCCAACAAAACATTTGGTGAGCTTGAACCAACAACTTTGTGGTTCCTCTTCCAATTCTTATTCTCCACAACTATCACACACTAGATAATGGATTGTTATTGTTAGGTGCAGTCAAGTCAGTTCCAACTCATAATGACCTTATGTACAATAAAATGAAACACTGCCTGGTAACTGGGCCATCCTTAAACTTGCTGGTATGCATGAGCCAATTGCAGCTGCCACTATGCCAGTCTCTTTTTGGACATCTTCCTCTTTTTATCAAGCATGTTGTCCTTCTACAGATACTTATCTTTCCTGATAATATGTCCGAAGTATAAGAGATGAAGTCTTGCCATCCTGGCTTCTAATAAGTATTGTGGCTGTACTTCTTCCAACACAGATTTTTTTGTTCTGGCAGTCCATTATACTTTTAATATTCTTTTCCAACACTATAACTCAAATGCATCAAATATTTCTATTCATTGTCCAACTTTCACGAACATATAAAGCTATTGAAAATTCTGTGGCTTGGGTCAGGCACACTTTAGTACTCAAACTGACATCTTTTCTTTTGAACACTTTGAAGAGGTCTTGTGCAGAAGATTAACCTAATGCAACCTGTCGTTTGATTTCTTGATCGCTACTTTCATGAGTGTTGATAGAGGATCCAAGCAAAATGAAGTCTTTGACAACTTCAATCTTTTCTCCATCTATCATGATGTTATTTATTGGTCCAATTGTGAGGATTTTTGTTTTCTTTACATTGAGACACAGCCCATACTGAAGGCTGTGGTCTTTGATCTTCATCAGTAAATACTTTAAGTCCTCTTCATTTTCAGCAAGCAAGGTTGTATCATCTACATATCACAGGTTGTTAATGAGTCTTCCTCCAATCTTAATAGCATGTTCTTATTCATACAATCCAGCTTCTCAGATTATTTTCTCAACATACAATTGAATAAGTATGGTAAAAGAATGCAACTCTGATGTACACCTTTACTGATTTTAAACCATTCAGTGTCCCCTTGTTCTGTTAGAATAACTGCCTCTATATATAGGTTCCTCATGAGCACAATTAAGTGTTCCAGAATATTCATTCTCCACAATGTTGTCCATAGCTTGTCATGAACCACACATTCAAAAGCCTTTGCATAGTCAATAAAACATAGAAAACACCTTTCTGGTACTTTCTGCTTTCAGGCACCATCCATCTGATGTCAGTAAGGATATTTGTAGTACTGCATAGTCTGCTGAGACTGGCTTGAACTTCTAAAAGTTCCCTGTCAATGGAGTTGTTTTTGAACTATCTGTAGCAAAATTTTACTTGCATGTAATATTAATGATATTGTCTAATGATTTCTACATTCCGCTGAGTCACCTATCTTTGGAATGCACACAAATATGGATCTCTTCAATCAGTTGGTCAGGTAGGTGTCTTACAAATTTCCTCATATAGATGAGGTATACAGTTCTAATGCTGCATCAGTTTTCTGAATGATTTCAATTTGTATTCCTTCAATTCCTAGAGCCTGTTTTGCCAGTGCCTTCAATGCATTTTGGACTTCTTCCTTCAGTATCATTGACTTTTGATCATATGCTGCCTCTTGAAATGGTTGAATATTGACCATTTCTTTTTGTTACAGTGACTGTGTGCATTCCATCATCTTCTTTTGATGCTTTTTGCATCATTCACTATTTCGCCTGTGTTGTTGTTGTTGGGTGAAGTTGAGTCACTTCCAACCCATAGCGACCCTGTATAGGGTTTCTGAGGATCAGCTAGTGCTCTTGAACTACTGACTTTGCAGTTCAAATGGTTTTGTAGTCTGGTATATTAACTCACAGCACCACACCAGTATTGCATGCTGAAGCTTGAAATTTTTCTTCAGTTCTTTCAGCTTAGAAATACTGAGCATGGTTTTCTCTTTTGGTTTTCTTACACAGATCATTATAATATTGTCTTGTTGAGATGCCCTTTGAAATTTTATGTTCAGCTCTTTTTCCTTCTCATTTCTTCCATTGGCTTTCACATCTCTATGATGCAGATAAAATTTTAGAGTCTCTTTTGGTCTTTTTCTTCTTTCTTGTTTTTTAAATGACCTTTTGTTTTCTTCCTGTATTATGTTCTTGATGTCATCCCACAACTCTTTTAGTCTTTGGTCATCAGTGTTTAATGCATTACTTGAGATTTGCAAATTCAGGTGGGATAGGTTCGAAGTCATATTTTGACTCTCATGAGAGAGGAAATTGGAATGACTAGTCTTTTTTTGGTTAGATGATTTGCCATTAGCCAAAAACATCTTACAACTCTCCAATCTCTGTGTATGTTGGTGTGCCTGACTGCTAGAAGTTAGAAGTCAAAAGTATCTTAAAAACAGAAGGTCTGGTCCATGACTTCTATTTCAGATGGTTACTTTAAATTACATATGCAAATAAAACACATGAAAGAGAGCAGAGTCCCACATAATAACTTTTAACTTTATAAGTAAACATATTATTAAAGCAATTAGTAAATATCTACCATATTTCATGATTGTAATTGTTTCTTTGTCACCTTTTCTAGTATTTCTTCCTGGTGTTTTAATTGTATTTTCTCTTAAAAGAAACAAGCAACCCAAAGCCATCGAGTAGTTTCCAACTCATAATGACCCTGTGTATTATGTCCTTTAAGTATTACTACATCAAGTAGAAATATGATTAATTCTGATTGCCAGATGTAGAAAATGGATGAAAAAGGTTGAGCAGTTTGCTCAAGGTCACATAGCTTGAACCAGTATTCAAGTCTGTCTTCTCCTATCCTCAACACCAGTGCTCCTTATTAATTTAACCTTTATTCCTGCTTCTCTTCACATAGCGATTACAAAGCAATAGTTTATTCAGTACTATGTCCCAACTGTCTACTAAGTAGCATGTGGTGGCAGTTATGTGCTGTGGAGTCGGTTCTGACTCTTAGTGACCCTGTACAGGGTTTCTGAGGCTGTAAATCTTTATGGGAGGAGAAAGCCTCATCTTTCTCCCATGGAACAACTGGTAGTTTCGAACTGCTGACCTTGTGGTTCTCAGCCCAGTTCGTAACCACTATGCTATCAGAGCTCCCTAAGTAGCATATTCTTTCTATTTATATTTTGTCTTTTTCCACTTGATGGATTCTTAAATTTTTGAGATTGTCATATGAATAGCTTTATTAATACTTTTATATACTGGATAGAGAAACTTTATTACCTCATTCTCCATTATTTATCCAATTGTAACATTTACCTTCCAACTTCCAGCTAAGGGTTTATAAATCAGGTTTTGTTGTATTCACCGATTCTCTTAGTACTATGGTTTCATTGTACAATGATCATTTTAAAGTCTGCATTTATTGCAAAAGTAAGACTTTCCACATATTAGTTCTTTAAAAAAATTTAGTTTGATTCCCAAATCATGTCCTTGGGTTTCCAAAATGATTCTGTGGTGACAATGGGAACTGATGATAAATAGGGAATGTTTAGATTGAGCCTTGTAAAACTGGACTGAAGCACTTATCTTTAGTTCCAATTTTGGTGATGTATGTATTATAATTCCTGGCAAGGAAAAAGCTGTTTCTAGTTGATGGAAATCTTTTTCTGATGTACAGTTTCTCAGAATTCCCCTAGGTAACAGTGAAGAGAATATGTGAAATTCTCTGACTTTGTTATTGAAAGAACATAACAGGCAGTGTATTCGACAGCAGCTTTATCTTTCAGTCAGGAAATGTCTTCATGTGACTGTCTCTATGATGTAAGCTCTTCATGAAGAGTTAGGAAATCAATTCACAGTGGTGTTCTAAAGATATCCCCCAGAGAGCTGACATGATGTAGGCCCATAAGGCTGTTTTCCTATGATCAGGACTGGCTCAGAAATAAGACTGAATTTATTGAGCCAGAATGATTGGCTAGAATATTTCTTAGACTTCCTCTATGTCAGTCTTAATAAATTTATTAATCAACACCCCTACTCATTCTGCAAAACATTTTAAGTAATCAAATTGATATTATAATACAAATGTAAATAATTGATACATATATATTGATATATATAATAAAAAATGTAAATTAAAAGTCTGGGTAAGGGCTATGAGAACTAAGAATTAATAAATCCAGCAGCAAGATTAATGTCCAGAAAGGTACAATTCACCTTGCTGAGGAGTGGTTGGAGGATGGCCAACAATTTCATGCTAAGTTTCCTGAAAGGCAAAGAAAATATGAAAGATAAGTAATTATAATAGTCAGTGTCTATAAGCTAGAAACCAACTAGTGATTCATGAGAAATTTGTGATACTGAAATTTATGAGAATTTTCTCTCATGGGTACTTTTAATAGTCTAAAGTCTCTAACAGCATTTTCACTATTGATATAGTGTTATGCCTTAGTGTTTGACTATATCCTTTAAGGTAAGCTAATGCATAACACAGGGTCATAATTCATTGAAATTAATTTTATTATCAGAACTGAGGATGGGCACAAAATAATTTGGCCCAAATATTTAATTCTGAAATAACATGGCTTGTCCCAAGGGAAATGCTAAACCAGTTAGTTACACAATGCACAAATGAAATGCATATTCCGAGGAGAGGAATATTTTCTAATTAAAGATGGCTTTTTCTTATTAAAAAAGGAGTATGTGTATATTTACAAAATAAAAAATTCTGGGTCACAGAATAAGAAAAAAGAAACTCTTAAGCCCTCACAGAAAAACTTTTCCTAGTGTATTTCAGAGTCATATTATGCATTTGTTGTTGTTATTAAGGGTCATCGAATTGGTTCTGACCCATAGCAACTCTGTATAGGGTTTCTGACGAGCCGCTGGTGAGCCTGAAACCGCGACCTTGCAGTTCAAATGGCTTTGCACTCTAGCACATTAACCCACATCACTTTGTTGTGAAGTGCCATCGAGTCAGTTCTGACTTATAGTGACCCTGTATAGGGTTTCCGAGGAGTGACTGTTGAGCTTGAACTGCCGAACTTGCAGTTCAAATGGCTTTGCAGTCTGGCACATTAACCCACAGCACCACACCAGGACTTGGCATA
>NW_006408537.1:28157925-28160065 GCF_000296735.1 Chrysochloris asiatica
AATTGAGCTGCGAACCTCAGGGTCACAGTTCGAAACTACCAGCTGTTCTGCGGGAGAAAGATGAGATTTCCTGCTCCGTAAAGACTTACAGCCTTGGAAACCCTGTACAGGGTCGCTGTGAGTCAGAACCAACTCCACAGCACATAACAACAACAACAATGTTGTGTCCTACATATTACATCAAACCAGGAGACACTTTATATTTCTTAGTAATGCTTGTGTTAACCAGTAGATTAGAGTGATAAAAGACTGATCCTTCTTTTGAACAGGTGTGTTTCTCTTTGAATCATGAAAGTAATCAGTGGGATGTTACTCTGTCATCTACTGATTTTAATGACAATGTGTAATCTTAAAATCAATATTTTCCCTGTTATATGATATTTATTTGCTGGCATTCTTCTGCAACATAGAAGAATGGATACTGGTCTACTTGTATCCTATTTGTCTAGTTGGATTCTTTGAGCAAGTTTCTGTTGGGAAATCAGGATAAATACTTAAATATTTTACTTTAATTACCAACTTTCAAAATTTGAAGTTTGCTTATCAGATACCTCAAATAATGACATCATATTTTTTGAGAGGGATTTTGTTAAGTTTTGAGTACCATTATTTTTTTGTTTCTCAAATGTTTAAAATGTCAATTAGTGAGAGTTCCTTTGTATTAGCTCTTATATCCTTTAACTCCAAGAATCTTTGAATGTTTTTTTTTTCTTTTCCGTCACTATAAGTATCTTAGATTCATCTTGTAATATGTCTTACCTAATTTTGTTGTTGTTAAGCGCCTTTGAGTAGGTTCTAACTCATAAGGACCATTTAAGTATAGGGTTTCTGAGGATTTAAATCTTAGGAGTAAAAGCTCATCTTTCTCCTGCAGAGTGGCTGGCAGGCTCAAATCATGGCCTTCTCAGCCACAGTTCAGTGCTTATTATATGGAGCCACTGTGCTCCCTACTTAATCTTAGAATGAGTTATTTATCCAAATGATAAAGGGTACTAAAGAATAAAATCTTTTAATTAATTAAAATTAGGTACTATGTGATACTCAGAGTTACTGAGACAAAATTTCTCCTAATAAATATACTGAACACTTGTTGTGGTGCTGTGGATCAACACTAGACTGCGAACACCAGGATCAGTAGTTCAAACCCACCAGCTGCTCCTTGGAAACCCTATGCAGGGTCACTGTGTGTCCGAGCTGACTCTACATCACCTCACAAATAAATATGCATGTTTTTTCCCAAATGATTTTTAGTATGCACTGGGAGCTGAAATTCAAGGATATGCTCATTGCTTATTACCTAGAACAGCTTTGTATCAAACTAGCTACTAGGTCACTTATTCAAAGCAGATATTTATTAACATAACAACTAGTCCACAGGCAGAATAAGGTTGTCTTATGAATATTAAGAAGCCTAGTCAAAATACATGCTTGAATGAAGAACATTCTCACCTTTGTGTACATTGAGATTACAGGTAACAATTTTTCAGTTCCCAACAAATTTAATTATTATGTGCACCAGAGTTAACAAAATCAAAGACGAGGAAAGTTGTATTCAGTTCTGAGCAGTGGTTCTGGGGGATAAGTACTGGATTGCAAACCACAAAGGCAGAAGTTTGAACCCACAAGTTGCTCTGTGGAGAAATATGAGGCTTTCTGGTATCCAAAAGATTTACAGCCTCAGAAACCACATACAGGTTTGCAATGAGTCAGAACTGACTTGAGGGCACTTAACAACAACAACAGCAACAATAATCTAACTCCAACTGTTTTTCTTCATATAGTATTTTTTTTGTTAAAGGCACAATCTTGCAAATCATGAAAATCTTATAGATATTGGGGCTAAAGCTGTAAGTGTGACTACAAGACAGAAAATGAAACTTGAGTAAATAAGAAGTCTGAATTACAATTATTATTAAATACTGTGTCTCCAAACTTTCATTTATCTTTGTAATGATCTATTTGTTAAAAAAAAAGAAGAAGAAGAAGAAGAAAAGCAGAATATAAAGGGCTTACATTTAATAAATGAATTTTTGGATTCTCATTTAGATATGGCCTTTTTATTTTGTTAGATCATTTGTAAACTTCTTTCTAATCATCCTGAAGCCAAGAAACAATATGACTAGTTATGGTTGGTTGGTTA
>NW_006408537.1:28160415-28162320 GCF_000296735.1 Chrysochloris asiatica
CTAGGTCAGCAATTTGAATCACCAACTGCTCCTTGGGAGAAAGACATGAATTTCTGCTCCTGTAAAGATTTACAGCCTTGGAAACCCAGTACAGGGTTGCTATGAGTCCTTGGAAACCATATACAGAGTCGCTATGAGTCGGACTGACCCAGAGGCATGCAGCAGTATACTCCACCTGAAATTTCTGAGCAGTACCACCCCGAGCTTGTTATATAAGATAAGTGAGATTTAATGCAAAACTGTAAGAAATTAAATTCTGGAAGAGATGAACACTTTCTATCTTCTCTAAGTTGTCCATAAGATGGAAGGAGACACACAGAAGATCTGTTTACTAAGAATTAAACAGCTCACGTCTTTTGACCTTTGATTGAAGTTACATATTTTCAGCAAAATATTTTTCTATTTAAGATGTTTTACTCAAAAGCATCTACATATCTATGTCAAAACTTTATCTAGCTAATTGTCTATTAGAAATGCTGACAGTAAAACCAAGCTGTTTAATTTCTCCAGTTATAGAACTCTGACTTACTCAGAACCTATGATGGAAGGATCTCTGAATTTATGATCTCAAAAAAGTATTCATTTATTTCTGAAACTACTTTGCAGTTCTCAACTATGTGTGTGTCTTCATCTCATTTTATATTAGCACTTTGAGTTTGGCTGTCTCCATGTTTCCCTTTGAAGTCAATCTTAGGATTCACAAACCACATCCCTGTATTCCAGGCAGAGTTGATACATGACTTTCCCAACTGTATGGAAGCCTTGGTGTCAAATATACCCCAAAACCTCACCAGGATGAGGTCAGTTTGTTCTGACTAGCACAGCACTAAGAGGAACTATTCATTATGTTCCCCATGGTTCCTTAATCAAAACAACAGAAACTTAGTTGATCCATAACTATTCTATGATTTAAACTATTGAGGGTTTTAACAAAAATATTTATTGAACATAACTGCAAGTTAGCATCCTCTTACTTCTACCATATGAATATTTATATTCAAAATGAAAAGTATCTTAATAGAAAAGTTTTACTTCAAAAAAAGCTACATTGCATGGAAAAGATATTAATGAAATAAAAAAAAATTCACCTTGGAATTAATATTTGCCAATACTTTTTTATTATTTGTATGCCTTGAAGTATTATGAAATACAATTCTCCCAGAAGCAACACAATCCAAACCACAGAATCTAAAGTCTTAGAGTTTTAGGTAATAGCACTGTACCTATTCACTGGGGTCCTGGTGTTGTGCTGTGGGCCAATGGCCGGACTACAAAGTTGGTTTGAAGCACAAGGTTGATGGTTCAAGTTCCCAGTTGCTCCTAGGAAACCCTATAATTGCTATGGGTCAGAACCTACTTGACAGCACATAACAGCAACATACATCCACTGGAATCCTGGTGTGACACTGCAGAATGATGCACTGGACCACAAGGTCACATTGAACTGCAAGTTTGTCAGTTCAAACCCACCAGCAGCTCCTTGGAAACGCTATACACAGTCTCTATGAGTTGGAGCCAACTCAACTGCACTTAACAACAACAACAAGAACATAGTGGGATTACTTCTTGGAAGTGATGATAATGGAACTCTGTCTCTCTGACTTTGGATATGTTATCAGGAGGTACTTGGTTGCAACAATAGGCTCAAACATACCAAGTGGGAGAATAGTACAGGACCAGGCAGTGCTTTTCTCTCTTGTATATAGGGTCCCAATGAGTCAGAACCAACTCAGTGACACCTAAAAACAAGGGCATGCAAGTCCCTAGGTGATCTAAATGGGGTTAAGTGCATAGATACTAAAGGCCTAGAGGTCTACTTGTGAAAAGCTACTGTTATTTTTGTTAAGTACTGTTAGTTGGTTCTGACTCACAGTGATCCTGTGTAGGGTTTCCAAGAGTGGCTGG
>NW_006408537.1:28162420-28168970 GCF_000296735.1 Chrysochloris asiatica
ATCTGACACAGCACTGTTGTTATACTCTGCAACATATAGGGTCACCATAAGTAATAATTGACTTTAACTTGTTTTTAAAAGTACATTTACTAAAAGGGCCATCACTCATCTGTCAATTTGTAGCACTGTGGTGGTTTGCATGTTATGGAGATACTGGAAGCTATGCCACTGGTATTTTAAATACTAGCAGGGTCACCCTTGGTGAACAGGCATCAACTGAGCTTCCAGTTTAAGATAGACTAGGAAGAAGGAGAACGAACTACTTCTGAATGTTTAGTCACTGAAAACCTTATGAAGAGCAGAGGAACTTATGAATAACCCAATAGCACCAGAATATGGAATACTGAAACATTTTGAATAGCATCAGAATATTGTTAGATATAGTGCTGGAAGACGAGCATCTCAGATTGGAAGGCACTGAAAATGTGACTGGGGAAGAGCTGCCTCTTCAAAGTAGAATTGACCATGATGACTCAAATATAGTAAAGCTTTCAAGCCCTTCATTTGTGATGGGGCACAATTAGAAATGAGAAGGAACAGCTGTAAACATCCATTAATAACCAGAATGTGGAATGTATGAAGTATGAATCTAGGAAAATTGCAAGTTTTTAGAAATGAAATGCATAAAGATTGATATCCTAGACATTAGTGTGCTATAATGGACAAATATTGGCCATTTTGAATCTGATAATCACATGGTTTACTATGCTGGGAATGACAAATTGAAGAGGAATGGCATCCAGTATTCATCAAAATGAATATTTCAAAATCTATCTTGAAGTATAATGCTGTCTGTGACATGATAATATGGCACTATGGGTTAATGCACTGGACTGCAAACCCGCCAGCCAATCCTCAGTAGCCATATACAGGGTTGTTATGGGTTGGAACTGACTAGATGGCACAACAACAACAATGAAGAATAACAGTTAATATCATTATTATTTAGTTTTATGCATGAACCACTAAAGACAGTGATGATGAAATTGAAGCATTCTGCAAAATTCTTTAGTCTGAAATGGATCAAACCTACAATCAAGATGTATTGATAACTACTAGTGATTGGAATGTAAAGGCTGGAAACAAAGAAGGAGGATTAATAGTTGGAAAATATGGCCTTGGTGATAGAAATGATGCTGGAATTTTACAAGATCAATGATATCTTCTTTGCAAATATCTTTTATAAGCAACATAAAAGATGACTATACACATGGATCTCACCTGATGAAATATACAGAAATCAAATTAACTACATCTGTGGAAAGAGACCATGGAAAATTCCATATTATAAGCCAAAACAAGGACAGGGGCAGACTCTGGAACAGACCATCAATTGCTCATATGCAAGCTCAGGCTGAAGCTGACGAAAATTAAAACAAGTCTATGAGAACCAAAATATGACCTTGAACAATCTTACCTAAAATTAGAGATCATCTGAAGAACAGATTTGATGCATTAGCCACTAAAGACTGAAGAGATGTGGGATGACATCAAGAACATCATAGAAGAACGCAAAAAAGTCATTAAGAAGACAAGAAAGAAGAAAAAGACCAAAATGGAAGTCAAAAGAGCCTCTGAAACTTGCTCTCCTGTGTAGAGATGCTAACGCAAATGGAAGGAATGAGGAAGTAGATAAGCTGAGCAGGAAATTGCCAAGGGCAGCTCAAGAAGACAATGAAATGTACAAAGACCTGGAATTAGATAACCAAAAGGGAAGAACACACTCAACATTTTTCAAGCTGAAAGAACTAAAGAAAAAGTTTAAGTCTTGACTTGCAGTACTGAAGGATTTTGAAGGCAAAATATTGAATGATCAAGAAAGCATCAAAAGATCATGAGGGGCTCTTCTGCCGCCATTTTAAATCCAGCTCCATACAACGCGCCGCCGCTGCTACTGCTGCTACACGGTCTGAGAACAAGCACCCCCCTGGCAACTGCTCTACCACAATGGAGGACATGAATGAGTGTGGCAACTTAGAGGAATTCGCAGAGGGATCCAAGGTAAGCACGAGCAAGAATCAGCAGGATGATGGTAAAATGTTTATGGGAGGCTTGAGCTGGGATACAAGCAAGAAAGACGTTACTGAGTATTTGTCTGGATTTGGAGAGGTTGTAGACTGCACAATGAAAACAGATCTAATCGCTGGACGGTCAAGAGGATTTGGGTTTGTGCTTTTCAAAGATGCTGCTAGTGTTGATAAGGTTTTGGAACTGAAAGAACACAAACTGAATGGCAAATTAATAGACCCCAAAAGAGCCAAAGCTTTAAAAAGGAAGGAACCCTCCAAAAAATGTTTTTGTGGGTGGGTTGAGTCCAGATACTTCTGAAGAACAAATTAAAGAATATTTTGGCACATTTGGAGAGTTTGAAAATATTGAACTTCCCGTGGATAAAAAACAAAAGACGAGGATTTAAAAAAAATTTTTTTATCACATATACAGATGAAGAGCCAGTAAAAAAATTATTAGAAAACAGATATCATCAAATTGGTTCTGGGAAGTGTGAAATCAAAGTTGCACAGCCCAAAGAGGTATATAGGCAGCAGTAACAACAGAAAGGAGGAAAAGGTGTTGCAGCTGGTGGGAGAGGTGGTACTAGGGATCTTGGATGAGGTCAGGGCCAAAACTGGAACCAAGGATTTAATAACTTTTACACTCACGGATATGGAAATGACAATAGTGCCTATGGTGGTGATGAAAACTCTAGTGGCTATGGCAGATGTGGTTATACTGGATATAACTATGGGAACTGTGGATGTGGACAGGGATATGCAGACTACAGTGGCCAACAGAGTATGTATGGCAAGGCATCTCGAGGGGGTGGTAATCACCAAAACAATTACCAGCCATACTAATTAAACAGGACATTAGAGAAAACAGGAGGAGATGCTAAAGTAACTCATCTTGGCAGGACGACATTGAAGATTGGTCTATTGTTGACCTAAGATGACTTTTTGTAAAAGACTTTTAGTGTACAAGACACAATTATGTTCAACTGTATATAGACGCCACTTAGTTTTCTTTGCTTTTACTTTGTCCTTTGTAATCTGTGTTTGGACTCGATGTGGATTTGTGTTTATGCAAATTTTATTTGTATGATTTCAAACTTCATGGGTGTTTTATTGACAATCAGAAGCTTTCGACTGTGTGGATCATGACAAGTTATGGAAAATATTGTAGAGAATGAGTATTCCAAAACACTGAATTTTGGTTATGAGAAACCTGTACATAGACCAAGAGGCAGTCATTCAAGCAGAACAAGCAGACACTGAATGGTTTCAAATCAGGAAAGGTGTGAACCAGGGTTGTATTATTTCAGCATAATTATTCAGTCTGTATGCTGAGCAAATAATCTGAGAAACTGGATTTTATGACTTAGAATGTGGCATCAGCATTGGAGAGGTCTCTTTTCTACTCTGGTATGTTGACTTATAAACCCTTGGAAAAGAGCCATGGCAGCTTAATGGTTAAATGCTCAGCTGCTAATCGAAAGGTTGTCAGTTCAAATGCACCCAGTTGCTTCATGGGGTCTGACGATCTGCTCCCACAAAGATCACAGACAAGAAAGAAGAGCGGAGTATGGGACCCTACCCAGAGAAGCAGTGATGCCAGAGATGGAGGCAGAGATGATGACATGGAGAGATGGAGTGGCTGGGGACTCTAGACCCAGAGAGAGAGGGGGGTTGTGTGCTGACAACTAGGGAGCAGGCTTGTAGGATATACCCTTTGTTTGGTTGATGATGCACAGGAGGGAATTGTAACCATAGCAATGTAATGATATATAATAGGATGAATGTAAAGCTAATATTCTCACATTTAAACTATCACATAATAATAAAAAAAAAAATTACAGTCAAGAAAACCCTGTAAGGTGTGTCACAAGGGGTCAGTCTAAGATGAAAACCAACTGAGGGTTACCTAACAACAGCAACAGACTTTGAGATGGTGGCTGCTATTCTGGAAGATTCCCTGAGTGACAGCCTTCTTTCACATTCAGAGAGGACTTGGAGAGAAAGTAAACCTTTGTTCTTTTAACCCACTGAGATTTTGAGGTTATTTGCTACTGCAGCCTAACCTACCCTGGTCTAATAAAACAGTTGCAAAAACTGATGTTTGTCAAACAAGCAAAAATGAACAAATAAATAAAAAAAACTGTTGCTGTCAAGTTATCATTAAGACTTTATAGGATAGAGCCCCGTGGGTTTCCAGGGCTTTACGGAAGCAGACTATCACATTTTTCTCCAGTGAAATAGCTGGTGGATTCGAACTGTTAACCTTTCTATCAGCACTTAACCACTGTGCCACCTGGGCTCCTTTTAGAAAGCTACATTATCTATAAAATCCGCTGCTGTCAAGGCAACTCTGAATCATGACAACTCCATGTGTGTCACAGTGGAACTGTGTCATAGGATTTTCAATGGCTCCATGTTTGCAAACAGTTTACCAAGCTTTTAATTTTGGCACCTCTAGGCTGTACAGGGTCGCTTTGAGTCGGAATCAACTCCATGGCACATCACAACAACAACAACAGGTTGTCTCAGGAGACCTGGTATGGTTCTGTGGGATAAAGCACTGGACTGCAAGGTCGGTTTGAACCACAAGGTCAGTAGTACAAACTTACCAGTCGCTCCTTGGAATATACAGTGTTGCTATGAGTCAGAACTGACTTGATGGCACTTAACAACAACAAAAACAAAGTGACCTCAGGAAGCTCCGTAGCTCTCTAGGGTAAACACTGGACTGAGAACCCGAGGGTTGGCAATTTAGTCCCACCAACCACTCCTGGGGAGAAAGATGAACTGAACCATTTGCTCTGCCCAGGGATTCCCACATTACCTTCTGCACTATTGACAAAGTGTATAATACTGTCATTATTTCTGTGATGTGATGCTTGGGAGAGAGTGAACATGAATGCCAGACTTGGCCAGGACAATTCCTCTCACTTTTTATTGTGGCAATAGGCAATCATACAGAAAATGGACTTAAAAGATAATGGAATTTTTGCATAAACTTTTGAAGCCCCTTTGTACTTATTAAATGCTCCAAAATTATTTAACTTAGTTTTTTTTTTTTTCTAAAATAATCATGAAATTTAAGAATGTCAGTCCTGTAGATAAAGTTGATTACTATATATATTTTTTCCTATTCTTAAAATTATTATTGTGTAATATTATATAACCCACCAGCTGCTCCTCAGTGCCTTATATACTGTTACTATGAATTGGACCTGAGTCGACCGGCACTTAACAACAAAATGAATGCTTATTACATTTTATACAAGATTACTGTTTTTCTTTACATTGTGTGGCTCTATTTTGTGTGGTTTTCTTTCTTATTTTCTATTTTATTCATTTTTCCTTAACAGTACATAAAAAATTGTATCCTAAAAAAGAGTGAATTTATCAGCATCCTTACTTCTTTTGTAAAATTGAGTACAAACAACCAGAATCTAACTTAATTTACATACTGACTGTAAGTATTCTAACAGCACTTCTGAATTTTCACCTTCTCTGTATGCTTTAGTCACAGTCTGTTTGTCTGAAATATTGTTGCAAGTAATGTAATTATTCATAACAGCTATTTCCACTTTGAATTGCCAAAAATTAGGAGAAAAATGTTTGCAATTGAAGCCAAATATCATATCATGAAAACATTTTTACCAATAAAAACCTCTTGTCATATGACTTAATGTGACATAATTAAATATAATTCCACTTTTCTCTTATTTATTCTACCATGCCACAATCTATCACATTAAAATGATTTTTCTTGGAAGAAAAGTCAACTGTTGAAGCATTAGTGGTATGAACCAATAACTATTATGTAGTGTCATAAGGCTATTTCTGTTATAAATATTTAGAATTGTGAAATACCTTTTCTGAACTTCAGAAACGGCTAAACAGAATTCTGACACAAAAAGGACTTGGAAACATTCAAAGATCAGTCATGTAGGTGCTCTCATATGATGCAACTCAGTTCTTAGCCTCGACAATATCTTTGGATTGCTTAAAGGTATTTATTTGAATGGAGGTATATTGAGGAGTCTTGGTATGGCGCTGTGGGATAAAGCACTAGACTGCAAGGTTGATTTGAACCACAACGTTGGCAGTTGTAACTCACCAGCTGCTCCTTGGAAACCTATACAGGGCTATACCCAACAACAGTAAAGAGACTACAGGTGCATTTCCCTTTTTATACCACATATGTGCTCTTGAAAAATCAGATATACTGTAGTTTTGGACTTATGTTACAGTGCTGTAGGATCAGCACTGGATTGTGAATCACAAGGTCAACAGTTCAAACCTACCAGCTGCTTCTCAGAAACCCTATACAGGGTCACTTTGACTTGGTATTGACTCGATGACAGTTAACAACAACTGTAGTTTTAATTTTAAGCCACTGAGGTTCCGAGCTCATTTGGAGTTCTCAAGAGTAACAAGGGTATACTATTAATTGTTATGAGGTGGTGGTTATGTGCCGTGGAGTCGGTTCCGACTCATAGCGACCATGTATAGGGTTTCCGAGGCTGTAAATCTTTACGGGAGCAGAA
>NW_006408537.1:28171850-28172694 GCF_000296735.1 Chrysochloris asiatica
GAACCAACTCAATGGCACTTAACAACAACAATCAACCCAGTACACTGAGGAGACATGCATGTTCCTTGATCTGAAGAAGTAAAGATTTACAGCCTAGGAAACCCTATACAGGGTCGCTATGAGTCTGAACTGACTCCACGGCACATAACAACTCAATGGAATGTCGAAATCACCCAATAATATCCCATGTGAATAAACTTTTACTAAAGATAATACGAATATGACTGCAACCATACATTGACAGAAAATTTCTAGAAGTTCAAGTCAGATTCAGAAGAGGTTATGGAATAAGGGATATCATTGCTGACATCAGCTGGATCTTGGTGGAAGCAGAGAATACCAGAAAGATGTTTACCTGTACAGTATTGATTATGCAAAGGCTTTTGATTTTGTGGATCATCACAAGCTATGGACAACATTGTGAAGAATGAGTATTCTGGAACAACTTAATTGCACTAATGAGGAACCTGTACATAGACCAAGAGGCAGTTGCTAGAACAGAACAAGGGAACACCAAATTGTTTAAAATTAGGAAAGGTGTATGCCAGTATTGTATTCTTTCACCATACTTATTAAATCTGTATGCTGAACACATAATCTGAAAGCTGGATGATACAAAGAAAAACGTGGCATTATCATTGGACAAAGATTCATCTGTGATACCCAGAGGATACAACCTTGCTTACCGAAAGTGAAGAGGACTTAAAATACTTACTGGTTATGATCAAAGACCATAGGCTTAGGTATGAATTGCTTCTCAAAGTAAAGAAACAAAAACCCTCACCACTGGACAAATAAACAACATCTATATAAGTGGAGACAAGATTGAAGTTAGCAAATACTT
>NW_006408537.1:28172794-28182516 GCF_000296735.1 Chrysochloris asiatica
TGTACAGGGTTTCCGAGGCTGTAAATCTTTACGGGAGCAGAACGCCTCATCTTTCTCCCGCGGAGCAGCTGGTAGTTTCGAACTGCTGGCCTTAAGGTTCGCAGCCCGATTCGTAACCACTACGCTACCAGAGCTCCTTTTAACTCTAGCTGTTGTTAATTGCTGTTGGGTCAGGTCCGACTCATAGCAACCTTGTATAGGGTTTCTGAGGAGTAACTGGTGGGCTTGGAGCTCTGATCTTGAGATGCACAATTCAGTGCTTACCCAACAGTTCCACACCAGGACTAGAGCTCCTTGAAAGTACAACCTCTCCCAGGACTCAACTTTGCTGGGGCAACTGCTAAAAACAACTCTTCAGATGTGTGTGCAGCTGGTGTTGATAGTTATCTTTTACAATTTACATATTCTGCCAGCAGTCCTGAGCTGTTGACAGTAGACAGTTGTCTATAGAGGGAGAACTTAAAACTGCTTATGTCTCTTAACATACTCCTAAATTCATTAAAACAACAACAGTAATAAAAAACCTCTTCCTCTTAATCTGTCTCTTATTTTTCTTCCCCTCTTGGTGTAAAAAGCACATCAAAGAGTTAAAACAAGAAAACAATTACCACAAAACAATCACAGATTCGCATACTTGCGTCACCCCAGTGACTCAAAGTGTGTTTTTGTTACTGTAGGTTATAGTGCTGTGGGTTAATGCGCTGGACCGCAAAGTCGGTTTGAACTGAAAGGTCAGCAGTTTGAGCTCACCAGCTGCTCCTTGGAAACCCCATACAGGGTGCTTTAAGTTGGAACTGACTGGACAGCACTTATTAACAACAACAACAACAACAACAACAACAACAAATGGCTTAATGGATTTTATTGGGATTTAAAAACACTCCACTCTCTATAAGCTACAATTGAGAACAGGCCTGCAGGCCATAAACTGGTCTTTGTATTCACATAACCACACATGAATGCCATTGCCAACAGGACTAGTTAGTATTGATAAACAGAAAGATGACAATGCAATTAAAACTAGGAGAGATAATAATGCACTCTGTACAATGGCTTTTCATTTTAAGTACCAGTGGAAATAAGGGAACATTTTTTATTGAACTATAAGAGTAAATCAGAAAGTATTGCAGCAAAATCAGAGAAACCTGTATTGAAATAAACTGTCAAAATATGAACGTTTTGTTTCCAATATAGCCTCCATTTAATTCTATACACTTATATAGGTGGTGTTGCCATCGCTCATAACCTTCCCTAAAGAACTGACTTAACACCACACCTGACTGGCAGCTTGAGTACCCTTGAGGGACTCAAACCCTGTTCCTTTTAAATGTTCTTTGGATTTTGGGAACAAAAAGAAGTCTGAAAAAGCAAGGTCAGGGCTGTAGGGTGGATGGGGTAAGCCTTCCCAAAGAAATTCTCATAAGATAGTTCTTTTGACCCTGGAAACTTTATCTTGATGGAGAAAAAAAAAAAAAATCCTTGGCACAATTTTCCTGGCCTTTTCCTCACCAATGCAATTTTCAATTTTCTTAAAACTTCTTCATAATAAATTCCAGTGATCATTCTGTACCCTCTGAGAAAATCTATGAAGATTACCTCTTTGAAATACTGTAAACAGTCTCCCTATCTTTCTGAGCTGACCTCTCTGTCTTGAATTTTACTAAACAAGAAGATCCCCTCAGAAGTCACTATTTTGATTGGACGTTGCTCTCTGGAATGTATTGGTAAACCCCAGGCTTGTCCCTGGTTATGATTCATTCCATAAATTCATCACTCATCTGTCAGTTTGTCATATTGTGGTGTCTTGTGTGTTACTGTGATGCTGGAAGTTATACCACTAGTATTTAAAATACCATCTGGGGCACCCATAGAGGACAGATTTCCTTGGAGCTTCCAGACAAAGACAGACTTGGAAGGAGAAGCAGAGCACGTCTAAAGGGCTAGTCACTGTTGGATATAGTGCCAAAAGATAAGCCCCTGAAGTTGGAAGGCACTCAAGATACCATTGGGGAAAAACTGCCTCCTCAAACTATTGTTGTTGTTAAGTGCTGTTGAATCGATTCTGAACCATAGCGACTCTATATAGGGTTTCCAAGGAGCAGCTGGTGAGCTTGAACTGCTGACCTTGAAGTTCAAATGGCTTTGCAGTCTGGCACAATAACCCATAGCGCCACATAGGTAACCTTAATGGTACGAATGGAGCAATATCCAGGATATTCATTTTCTCTTGAGACACGACTTAATTTAAGACGAAACAGCTGCAAATTTCCATTAATAATCAGAACATGAAATGTATGAAGTGTAAATCTAAGAAAATTGGAAGTTTTCAAAAATTAAATGAAACACATAATGATCAAAATCCTAGATACTAGTGAGCTAAAATGGACTGGCATAGACAATTTTGAATCAGACAATCACATAATTTACTATGCTAGGAATGACAAATTCAAGAGGAATGTTGTCACATTCTTCATCAAAAAAGAACATTTCAAGATCTACCTTAAAGTACAAAGTGATAGAATATTCACAGTCCTACAAGAAGACCAGTTAATACCACTGTTATTCAAATTTACATACCAACCACTAAAACCAAAGATGATTAAACTGAAGAATTCTACTAACTTCTTCAGCATGAAATTGATCAGACATGTAGTAATTATCCATTGATCATTACTGGTGGTTGAATTGCAAAAGTTGTAAACAAAGAGGAAGGATCATTAATTGGAAAATATGGCCATGGTAATAGAAACAATGCCGGAGATTGCATGATGGAATTTTGCAAGACCAGTAACTTATTCGTTACAAATACCTGTTTTCAACAACATAAGCAATGACTACATGCGGACCTTATCAGATGGCATACATAGGAATCAAATTGACTGAATTTGTTGGAAGAGATGATGGAGAAGACCACTATCAACAGCCAAAACAAAACCAGAGACTGTCTATGCAAGCGATCAAGAATCGTGTGATTCTTCCTGCTCTGGAATTCTAATAATTCTTAAGCTAGTCATCTTCATGTTATCCAACATGAATCTTAGACTGTTTTCAGATTTTTTTATATCCTTTTTTCTGCTTGCTCTTCTATCTTAGCAGTATTGAGAGGTTTGTCTTCCAGCTTGATGGTTCTGGCTTCTGTCTCTTCAGTTCTACTCCTTTGCCCTTTCTGTGTATTGTCCATTTCTGATCTTTTTTATTAATCATTTGGACCTCTTTTTACAGGTTTTGAATTGTTTCTGATGCTATATTTATCTTTTTTGATTGCTCTTGTAGCAGTTTCCTGAATTATTCCTTATTTTCCTCCACCCCTCTGTGAAGTATTTGGATGTGTCTCCATATCATTTTTCTGAATTTCTTCTCAGGCAAATACAAAGCCTGCTCTTCTTCTAATGGGAAGTCTATGCCTACCTCCAGCTCATTTGTTTCAGTTGCTGTTTTCTGTTTCTGGACATGTGCAGAGATCTTTTGTTGTTTCTTGGACATTTTCAATAGTTAGATGTGTTTCCAAAGATTAAATGAATGTATGTTGCTGTGTTATTAAGCTTACTGAGTGCCTCCTTATGGATGTATTCTGGAGATAGGCTTCCCTTTTCATGTCTCTTATTACTCAACTGTGAGTAATGTTAGCAAGTGTTGGCTGTCTATGTAATGTATAGCAGCTGGTATTGGCTCCTGCCTGGATGGTGGGATATTATATGGCCATGATTGCTGTCTCTTCTTAGGTAAGGTAGGGAGTGAAATCACCCACCCCAAAGAAAAAAGTAAAAGTATGACCAAAAAGGCAAAAAACAGAAACAAAAGTAAAAGCAAAAACTAAAAAGAAAAACAACCCCACAACAAAAAACCTGTAGCAAATTAGTCCAGTAGTCTAGTAGTCTTTGCAGAGTAGATCAGTGTGTGTGCACATTGGAAACCTTCAGGGGTGGGTGGCAGTGTCCACTCACATAGACACCCCCTCTAGTCACCGCCGTGGAGGTGCACAGACAGGGAATAAGAAATGAGTGGAAGAAAGACTGTTCACACTTTTTTCTTTGATGATCAGTTAGGTCACTTTATATCCACAGAGTCCTTCTCCCTTTAGTTTGTTTGTAACAGGTGTTGGGTTTACACACCGATATTGTATATAGTAGTTGGTGTTGGCTTTTGCCTTTTGTGTTGGGGTTTTACAGGATGCAAATACGGCTCAGCTATATTTCCAGACTTGCTGTCCTTTGTTAGATAGGGCAGGAATAAAAGCTCCCACACAAGTAGGAGAGCCAACATCCAGGCTAAATCCCACAGTCAGATGTCATAAGAATCTGCCCTAGGATTAGCCTATGGACTTTAAGCTACTTTGCACTATGGGAAAATTGTGCCTTCTGTATGCAACACCAAACCCTCTTGAAGGTGTGCTCCCACCCATGTGAAGACACCCAGGCTAAGCATAGAGGGTGTGACAGGGTGGAGCACAGGAGTTGAAGGAAAAATAGCGAATGAAGGGGAAAAAAAAAAAAATCACACTTCTTTTTCCATAAGTTGTTGGGTGGTTTTTCACTCCCTAGCTGCTTGCTGTGGCCCCACCCTCTGACCTCTGCCAAGACTGGGTCAGAAGTAGAGTTCTGATTGATTCGGAAATCTCTGTGTTCCTTCTTACTTCGTTAAATTTCTCTGCTAGTAGGCCCCCAAAATGATTTCCCCTTACTTTATATTGAATTTAAAGGTCCGGGATTATCTCAGCAAATCATTTTTTCTGGCTTTTCTGTGTTTCCACCAAAGATACTTTCCTGAGTCCCTTTCGCTTCCTCTGCCTCCAAACCAGAAGTCCTGTGATATATATTTTTGATTTAAAGTTTTGAGAATTCAAAAAATTACTTTCAAATACATAATGAAGTCAAATTTTTATAAAGGGAACCTTATGACAATCCATGTAATAACATTTAATTAGTTCTTGCAAAAGTATTGTTGATAAATGTGGATAAAGGAGATTCTTAAGTGTAATATGAATACTGCGGCCCAAGAAGGGAGGATTGCTAACATGCTTCTGGGCAGCAAAGCGATATTGAACCCGTGAGACTGTCCCAGCTTCCTATTTCTTGAGCAAAGTCTGTCATTTCTAAATAACTGGTTTCTGCTTTAATTTAGCATTCCACCAGGAGCACATCATGACAACTCTGATTTATTTATCCATTTGTTCCTGAGATTTATATCCTGTCTTTTGTCCAAAGTTTTCTAGACACTGACTAAACTTCAGAAAAATATTCTTAAAACCACTCTTTGAACAACAAGCATACTATAATATGATGTAAAGGGAAATTCATGTCACCAGTTTACCAAATTCATCTAAAGATCAATTATGTGGTCATTTTTGTGGGGTTGCATACATGTATAAATGCATTTATTTTAATCTGTTGTATATGATGAAAATTGCTAGTCTGTATTAGTGGACATTTTAGAAGACTAATAATGTGCCTTCTACCACCAATTTGTTGTATGACCCTCAGCAATTTAATGAACCTCCCTGAGTTTAGGTACCCATCCTGGATTGCTTTAATGTATGTAGAGTTTGACCATAATTGATCTTTTGTCTTCTCATCTCCTTTGTTATTGTTGTTGTGTACTGGTGAGTTGATTTGTGTTTGTAGCAACTCTATAAGACAGCATAAAACATTCCTATAGCTTAGTGGTTGCAAATTGGGCTGTGAACCGCAAGGTCAGCAGTTGGAAAATACCTGCTGTTCCATGGGAGAAATATAAGGTATTCTGCTCCCGTAAAAATTTACAGCCTCGGAAACTTGGTACAGGGTCGCTATGAGTCGGAATCGACTCCATGGCACATAACAACAACAACAACATAGGGTTCTCAAGGCTATAATCTTTACTGGTATGGATCGCCAGGGTTTTTCTTTTGCAGAGTGACTGGTGAGTTTGAATCAGTGGTCTTTCTGTTAGCAACTTAACACTTAACAATTGCCAGGACTCCCATTTCCTTTACCTCCTTTCAAATGCTGTACACTTTTCTATCTGTTTACTTTGTCTATTAATGATTTTTTCTGTCTGGAATCCTTCTTTTCTTTCCAAAATCCAATCCATGATTAATTTAATAGTATCAAGAAGGGACACTAGACAGTAATTTGAAGCTGAATGAGGAAATACAGATCTCCAGTAAAGATAATTTCATGAGTAAATACAAAGGCCACTTTTATTGTACTTTTGTTTTACAATTCTACTTGTTATGTCATACATACTTTAAATGACAAACATATAAAAATCATTGCAAATGTATGTTATTGGGCACACAGTGTATAAAGATGTAGATTGTGACAATGACATAACAAGAGATGAACAGCGCAGTTTGGGTGCAGGTTTGTTATGTTACTGAAATTAAGTTTGTTTCACTTTAAACTAAGTTGTTTTAAAGTTAGGATGTTAAAAGTAATCCCCATGGTAATCACAGAGAAAATATCTAAGGAATAAGTACAAAAGGAAAAGAGAGAGGAGTCAAAATGGTTCACTACAGAGAAGCAATTAAACACAAAAAAGGATAACATTGCAGGAAATAACACACAAAAAATACAATACATACATGCAAAATAACAAAATGACAATTCTTTCCTTATAGATAATTAGCTTATATATAAATAAACTAAACTCTTTAATCAAATTATTATAGCATAATGAATAAGAAAACAAGGTCCAATCATATGCTGCCTACAAAAAATATGTTTGAGGCCCAAGGATACAAAGAAATTGAAAGTGAAAGGATTAAAAAAATATTTCATGCAAAAAGTAACCAAAATGGTGATATTAACACCAGAGAAAATAGACAGCAAGCAAAAAACCATTAAAAGAGACAAAGAAGGACATTATATTAGTACAAGAAGATATTATAATCATGAACACATATGCATGTAACAATTGGGCACCAATGTATATATATATATAACAAACATTGACACAATTGAATAGATAAGTAAATGATTTTCCAATAATAGTTGGAAATTGCAAGACACAATTTTCAATAATAGACTATCTTGAAAGAACATCCTTAATGAAGCAGAAGACTGGAGCAAATCTATAATCCCTGTAGAGTTAATAGTTGGTAAAGTGGAGGACCAGCGAAAAAGAGGAAGGCCCCAATGAGGTGGATTAGCACAGTAGCAGCAGCAATGGGCTCAAGTGTAATGATGATGGTGATTGGTGCAGGACCTGACAGTGTTTCATTCTGTTGTGTATAAGGTCACTATGAGTTGGTACTGACTCAATGGCACCTAAAAATAACAGCATCAAACCTAAGGGCAAGGAGCTTGGTGGCTGCATATAATAATCATTGGACTACAAACTACAAGGCTAGTGAATTGAGTCTACCAGCCACTCCATGGGAGAAAAATGAAGCTTTCTGCTCCTACAAATATTTTTTAAAAAGCCTTTGAACCCAATAAAGGGTCGCTATGAGTTGGAACCTACTCGAAGGCACTTTTAAACAACAACAAAACCTATGAACAACTACCATTTGTCTATCGGGTTATGCCATACTGTGTGTTGCTGTGATACTGGATTCAATGCCACCAGTGTTTTAAATACCATCAGGGTCATCCATGGTGGACAGGTTTCAGTGGTGTGGACCAGTTTTGAATGGTCCTTAGTGGAACATTGTCAGATACAGTGTCAGCAAATGAGCCTCTCAGGTTGGAACTGACTAAATTGCACTTAATAAGAACAACAATAGTCCTGGAGAATATTTGCCATTAGAAAAACATATCGAGTATGGGAGATGGTAGATATAAGATTCCTTTGCCACTAAACCAAGCTTAGATACTTTACAATATAAATGACACTGTGCATTTCATGCCCCACATCATTTCCATGACTTATCTTAATTTTATTCAACTTTAGACTGAATTTTAATATGAGCTGATAGATCTGTTCCATAGTTGGCCCTTGGATTTGTTTAGGCTGATATTGAGCTTTTTAAATAATCTCTTCCAATAGATATAGTCAATTTGATTTCTGTGTATTCATTCCATCAGGTGAGGTCCACATGTACAGTTGTTGTTTATGTTGTTGAAAAAAAGATATTTGTAATGAACAAGTCATTGGTTTTTGCAAAGTTCTTGCAAACATGCCATCTACGTAATTATCCTCTTCCTCTTTATTTCAAACTTTTGCATTCTAATTACAAATAATGATCAGTTTGATTGCATGTTTGATCAATTTCAGACTGAAAAAGTTGGTAGAATTCTTTAACTTCATCATCACTGACTTTAGTGGTTGGTGCATAAATTTATTGTTTTTGTTAGGTGTCCTCCAGTTGGTTCTAACTCATAACGACCTCATATAGGGTTTCCGAGTAGCAGCTGGTGAATTTGAACCTATGACCTTGCAGTCCAAACCGACCTTGAGGTTCAATGCTTATCCTACAGTGCTACACAGAATAATAGTAGTATTAACTATTATTCAAATGATTCTTCCTTGTAGGGATATGGATATTATCATATCAAAGACAGCATTATTCTTCAAAATAGATCTTGAAAAATTATTTTTTGATGATGAATGTAATGCACTTAACAACTACTTTGAAGAGGCAGGTTTCCCCCAAACTAAGGTGCTCATCAAATTGTACTATATCAGACAATGTTCTCATAACTCTCAAAGTAGTCTGCCTCGCCTTCATCCTAGTCTGTTTTAGTCTGGAAACTGCTCAAACTGATACACCCCACTGGAATTTAAAATACCAGTGGTTCACTGGCTGCTCTGCAGGAGAGAGTTGTGGCAGTTTGCTCCCATAAAGATTGCAGCCTTGGAAACCATATGGGCCGTCTGCTCTGACCTATAGGGTATCTATGAGTAGGAATTGCCTTGATGATAGTATGTTTGTTAATTTTTTTTTCTTTAAACAACTTATTTTTAGTGCCGCCTTTATCATCTTATTCATCTCTAACAAATACAAAATATTAGCTTAAACAATTATATGATTAATCCTACTCTCTCTTGCTGTCTTTCTTCCTCACTTCGTCTCTGTTGGGTAAAATGTTTTAACACTTTTCTTTATCCTTAAATTCTCCTCTTTCTGCAAACTGCTACCAATCTAATATATCTGAACAGCTCATGGTAAAGAAAAGAATATTTGAGAATTCTAAAATAGCTGTATTGTTTTAGTAACTTCTGATTAATTTGGATGCTTTTGAATGGCATTTTCTATTATTTTAAGCTTTAACTACCTTTGGTTCCATGACTCATCTATCAATTTGTTGTACTGTGGTGGCTTGCATGTTGCTGTGATTCTGGAAGCTTATGCCACAGGTATTTTAAATACCAGCAGGGTAATCCACGATGGACAGCTTTCAGCTGAGTTTCCAGACAAAGACTAGGAAGAAGGAGACACAGACTACTTCAGAATATTTAGTCACTGAAAATCTTATGAATACAGTGGAACACTATCAGCACCAGAATATTGAATACTAAAACATGATGCAGAACACAAGAATATTGTCAGATACAGTGTGGAAGATGAGGTCCTCAGGTTGGAAGGCACTCAGAATGTGATTGGGGAAGAGCTCCCTCCTCAAAGTAGAGTTGGCCAGGATGGTGTGAATGGAGTAAAGCCCTCGGGACCTGCATTTGCTGATAGGGCACAATTCAAAATGAAGAGAAACAGCTATAAATATCCATTAATAATTGGAATATGGATTGTATAATGTATGAATATATGAAAATTGGACATTTAAAAACATGAAATAGAACAC
>NW_006408537.1:28187776-28202955 GCF_000296735.1 Chrysochloris asiatica
CTTGTGCAGCAGATTTGCCTAATACAATATGTTGTTTGATTTCTTGACTGCTTCC
Organism: Chrysochloris asiatica; assembly: GCF_000296735.1. Taxonomy (NCBI): domain Eukaryota; kingdom Metazoa; phylum Chordata; class Mammalia; order Afrosoricida; family Chrysochloridae; genus Chrysochloris; species Chrysochloris asiatica. The sequence continues at coordinate 28,187,832 of NW_006408537.1, forward strand.
GTGAGTGTTGATAGTTGATCCAAAAAAGAATGAAGTCCTTGACAGCTTCAATCTTTTCTCCATTGATTAGAATGTTGTTTATTGGTCCAGTGGTGAGGATTTTTGTTTTCTTTACATTGAGATGTAATTCATACCGAATGACCCAATTGGCAAGGTTTTTTTTTTGTTGTTTGTTTGTTTTTTTCAAGTGGAATCTTGTGTTCTCTTTCAAGAGACTTTGTGAACTGGTTTAAGTCTGGGAGCTTGGTAAGAAGCTGAGATAGCCAACAGAGTGACTGGAGTCAGGTTATTACTGCCTAGTGGACTTCAAGTTTTCCCATATGTAAATACAAGGGATCTTCAAAAAGCTCATTGAAAAATTCCATTATCTTTTCATTTCATCTTTTCAAAAGTTTAGAAGCCTCTCATAGTAAGCAGCACTGATTCTATCTCCATGTACCCTTGATCAATTAGCCATCATCATAGATCCTGTGAGTCAAAATAATCTACTATCCTGTTTTTACAGGTGTTATGGCTCTCAAAGTTCTACCTGGTTCCTATCATACCAGGCTTCCTACCATACCAGATTTTAATGTTGTTATTAAAATCTGAGTGCCTGATTCCTTTGTAGCATCTCTCCCTTCATCTAAATGCAGCCTCCCTGGCTAATGAATTTCTTAATGTCTTTGCGAAAGGGTTTAGTCTGTCCCTCCAGGGGAAATGATTAGAGAGCGGATGAGCAAGTTATGCTTTATAGATACAGCCAGCCAAGCATTTTTATCTGTAGGAGATTTTGAACTCCTTCCTCTACAGATTGTTAGGGATTTAAGTTCTGGCATTCTCATTGATTAAAAGTCACCATTGTATCCAAGTTTTAGCTGATCAAATGGGTAAATTTTTATTACATGTAACTTTTATTTATTGTGGCAGCACATGAAATCCCAAATAATAGGTGATCGTACCACATCAATCCATTTGCAACATTCTTACAACGTTGGGCTGCTACCTGCAGTCAGTAGTTTGAATCTACCAGCTGCTAGGTGGGAGAAAGATGAGGCTTTCTGCTCTCATAAAGATTTATATCCTTGGAAACCCTCCTTGGGATCACTATGACTTGGACCTGACTCCATGGCACACAGAACCAAACATTAGTTGAAATGCTGGTGAAGTAGTGGATTACTCATTGAGCTGTTAATCAGTGTGGGCTGTTGGAATGCATCAGCTGCTCCTTGAGACAAAGATGAGAATCTCTGCTCCTGTAGAGATTTGCAGCCTCAGAAACTTTGTACAGGGTTCCTATAAATCGGAACCAACTTAGTAGCACTTAAAACAACAATTTAGTATTAGAATCCATCCACTTTAATAATGCATGCTTCCCAGTTTTACAATGATTCATAATGCCAAGTTCCTGGCCTTATTCTTCTGTAACTGGGCTAAGCGTGCATCCAACTTTCTTAATGGGCCTGGAGACAATGAGGAATGGTAGGCATGAAGCTTTGGGGGAATCAACATTTTCTTGTTAGTCAACTGTTCATGGGAAAACAAGAGGACGTTTGGTTTCATTTTGACAGGAGAGGAGGGGAGGGGCTGCTTCTACTGGTAGGAAAATTTCAAGGATATTTGAAGACTCAAAAGTCCCAGTCTTGTCTTGTATGTCCAATGTCTTCATCCCATGTCTTACAGTTTTGCTCTTTATTGGATAATGCCCTTGCACTAGCATGCAGGACAAACCAGAGTTACATATCTCTATGGTGTTACATTCAGGCCCTGTAAGTGATCTTTGACAGTATCATCTTGGGATACAGGTAATGAGGGGTTTTTTAAAAATCTGCCTAGTGGTTCAAACCCACCAGCTGGTCCTTGGAGGGAAATGAGACAGTCTGCTCCCATAAAGATTTACAGTCTTAGAACCCCTGAGGAAATTCTATTTTGTCTGATAGAATCACTCTGAGTTGGAGTCTACTCTCTGGCACTAGGTTTGGTTTGATTCTATAGAGGCTTTCTGATTTTCCATGTGTGCCCGGTGTTTTGCATTAAAAACTTGCAAGTTTTCTTTGATGTTCTTCAGGACTATCTTGAGACACCATCCCATATCACAATTTTTATAACCACTGTTATGAACAAAGCAACTAAATACCATGTTCACTTGATCTCTTAGTGTCTTGCTCTTCATTTGCACTCCCTTTCATGCCACCATTGATCATCTGAGTAATCACTAAATGCCATGCATTACCAATTCCCCATTCTGCTTGCATCGTAAATAAGAAGGTTAACTAAAGCATATAAGAAAACTTACCTTAGAATCCAGTTTGATGGTCTATTTACTGGGGCCTGTCCTCATATCAATTACTTTATTTTTAGGGTCTTGGCAGAGAATAGATACGACATGGGAAGAGAGTGATTATACAATATGTGATCTTGGATTAGAACCTGGACCAGATCTTTCTTTTTTCCTTAGGGTCCATTATTAGGTCAATCAGTAAAATTTGAATCAGATATTTAGACTAGATAATTGTATTACATAAGTTATTTTCTAAAAAATTTTATAGCATCTGTGGCTAGATAAAAGAGTGTTTGTACTTGGTCATTCATTTAGGAAATTCACAATGAATTAGTAAAGGTTTGAAAGGGCACCTATGATTTACTCTCAAATAATTCAGAAACAAAACAAAACAATAATAAAATATATTTATGGAGAGTGTGTGAGAGAAAATGGATGATACAGTTAATGTGTATGATGTTAGACATTGGGGAATCTAAGGGAAAGATATAGAAGGATTACTTATACTATTTTTGCAGCTTTTCTATAAATTTGAAACTATTTCACAATAAATACTTCAACAAAGAGAGGGTGATTGAGTAGACTAATAAAGAGAAATAGGTGGGAAAAGTTAAAGGTCCACAACAAGGAATAGTGAAACATTTCAAGGTGCAACAGAAGGTTTTTACTTCTACTTCTAGGTCTGAAAGGACAAGTTAACTAAGCAGTTAGCAGAACCCAGCAAGACTTAGAACTATTAGGTAACTGAATAGAAGTTGTGGCCATATGGGAGGAATATGTCCCCTGCCAACCAATGGCCAACAGAAAATAACTCAGGTAGACAAGTACCCTGACCATCTTCTAGTGGGTCAATGTGCTGAACTGCAAAGTCAGTTTGAACTGCAAGGTTGGCGGTTCAATTTTACCAGTTGCTTCTTGGAACTGACTGGATGCCACTTAACAACAACAACAGCATGAAGCAGATACAAAAGTGAGAAAATAGAGAGACAGCTGAAGGATACTGGGAGATTCATTCAATACATGTGGAGAACGAAAGGAAGGGAAATATAGTAGGACAACTCAAATACAGTGCAATTTTAATAAAGTTTTAGAAAAGTCATTGCAAAGTCTTTAAAGAAAAGTTACCCATCAGAGAAGTCTTCATTTTCTAGTAATTAGAATCCCTGTTTTCCTGCCCAATCCCTGACTAGGAACAACCCTTGGGAAATGTGGTCTTGGAAAAAAATTTGGTGAAGGATTTAAGAAGGCAGCAGCTGGAACTGTCAGTCAGTTATACGCCCCACATTTTGAGATATGAGAAGTGCATTATATCCTCTATTGGTCAACCAACTGGGAGCCAGTGGGTCAAATATAAGGTTGCTATCATTTAAAATATTTACTCTAGTGAAGGTTAGAGTAAATTGGAGCTGGATGAATGGATTTGCAGAAGTCAACACAAAATCTCCAGCTTGTAAGTCAGAAAAGAGAGACGTTTCCAGACAGATGTAAGGCCCTTGAAGACAAACTAGATAGTTGTCCTTAGAGCAGAGTGTATAGCACTGTGATGCCGTTAATTACTTAATTTGTCACTTCTAGCCATAGTCCTCCATTATATGACGTATCTTAAATCCTGGCCTTTATGTGATGCCATGGGCTAATGTGCTAGACTGGAAAGTCAGTTTGAACTGTAAGATTGGCAGTTAACAACAACAACGATGCAGTTAACAACAACCAATTCTTCCATTTAGAAGTGAGTTGTCTGTTATATTAATAAGGTAAGATTAAGGTGGGCTATATCTTGAGTCTCCACTTTACTATAGGGTATGACTCAAGTCACAACCCTTAGTTTCCTTGGGGTGTGCTCTGCAGATTAACCGTCACCTTTGATATCTCCATTAAAACAAGAACTGACTCCTTGTTTTGAACTGTCCCCTTGTTATTAAACTACCAACTTAATGCTTAATTAAGAAAAGCAGGAGGTTGGGGTTACAGAACTGACTGGAACAAGGTCTGGCCTGCCTAACATTCCCAGTAGGGATCACTGTGTCCTCAGCCTTATCTTTTGACCTCATGAGGTTGAAAACACATTTCCATCAATGCCCTGGACATGAGAAAAACATGTGGCCTCACTTTCCTTCTGAAGATGCAGTGAAGACTAGTCTTGAATCATCCTGGTTAACATCAATCAGATGCTAGTTACCATCCTAAAAGACCCCTTGTTCAGGACTTGGGGAGCAGACTTAGTGATGAGCATTCCAGTGTGCGACTTTGTCTTTTGCTTTTGACCCTGTAGTTGCCCTGAGCAACTTTGTCAGAATTCCCTGTCTTGCTCAGGATACTGGCCCTGACTCACTGTTGTCTGTCCTTCAATTCTTGGGACTGAGTCAGTGGTCTATCACCTGGCCTGATTCATCAGCTTCTGTGGTCTTGTGACTCAACAGCCCATTTTGGTGTGAGTGAGGGGTATCTTCCAGATTGACATTGTAAGTATGGATTTGGGACTTGCAAGCCTCCACGATCACCTGAGCTGTTTCCTAGATAGTTCATTAGTTGTATAATGTGTTTATATGTATAATATGCCATATGTGTAATATGTGGTGAACCCTGGGATATAAAGGAGAATGAATCCTGAGGGCAGGAGTGGTATATGGTATCAGGGATTTTAGAGTGGCTAGCATTTTGGAAAAGTTGGACATTTGGATTATCTTTACCTTCCACTTCATAGGCACCAGCCTGATGCTGATCCTTCTAAAATAAATGATTTTGCAAGCACTATTGTCAGGGAAAGTGCAATAAACTTTTTGTGGTTGAAGTTTAAATAAGAAGGAAGGAAAATTGTCCAATTTCTTGCAGTGATGAGTTCTGGGTAAGGAAAGGGGGGTGGGGCAGACAAAAACTTAAAGTGTGGCATGACGGACACTCAGGAAAATGACTACAAATGAAAATTATTATTATTTTAAATGGTGAAGGGGTGGCAAAATGGCAGACTAGGCATTAACACTGTATAGACCTTCTACAACAAAGATATGGAAAACTGAATGAAACAGATGCAGATAATACTCCTAGAACCCTGAGCTTCAGATGAAGAGTAAGAGAATTGGATTGCATGCTTACTAGGAAAGGAAGCTGAACATGATGGCATGACCGTCTGTTCATGGCATGACCACCTTAAACTTTTGTGATGGCTTCAGAGATAATACAACATATTGGCATTGCAGAAACTTACTGGTGACTCACAGAGATAAAGGTGCAGGTTTTTTTTTCTTGTTCTCCACACTCCCCTGGAGATCAGAGGCATGGCTGTGTACACTAACCTGTATACACCCCCTGTGAATCTTCTGCTCTTTTGGTTATCAGAATCACATAGGGTGGGCAGTGCAGTTGTAAACCCCAGTAAAATGATTGGGAAGCTATCCATACCAACCCTAGTACCTGGATTCAGGTGAACCTTGCTCCAAACCTGTAGAGGTGGCCCTGGCCAGTTCTAGATCAGCCCTAACTGGGAGAAGCAGCTGAATAGACATGTAGTGGGGGATGGACACAGGCCATCTATGCAAGACAGGCTCAGTGCAGCCATCTTGAACATTCGTGTGGGGGTTGTGAAGGCAGTTGGTGGTGCAGAGGTGAGCCTCTTATTTGTGGAGAGAAAGGTAGAACATTTTTCTCATACTCCACATTGTCCTGGTGACTGGGGGCATGGCCAGCTCCCACCCACGTACACTCTCAGAGAAATTCCTGCTATCTGGGTGGTGAGAGTTGCATTAAAATAAGTTGGAAGCTAGCAGCACTGTGATAGTTAAAGTTTTGTGACAACTTGACTAGACAAGGATTCACTGTGTTTTGGTACCTGAGATTTGGTTATCCCCATGGTGAGATCTAATGCAGTGCAATTAACCCTATAATGATTGGCTATGAGCAGATGTACTTAACTCTTTTAAAATTGGCTGTGAGCGTCAATTGATTGAAAGGATCTTTCCTTAGGGGTGTGGACTGCTTCCAATATATTGGACACTCAGGCAAAGCTTGTTTGCTTTCTGTTGGGTCTAGATCTTGCTCATCCTCTAGTTTCCAGTTCTTTGTACTTGAACCAGTGGCCTGCTAATCTTGGGAGTCATCAGCAGCTTGCCGGACTGCTGGTCCTGCCTACCTCTGCCTGCTGAACTTGCCTGCCTGCCAATCTTAGATCATCTGACCCAGACTTGGAATGCACTCCTGCCTACAATTATGAGCCATTTCTTGATATTAACATCTGTTTACACATATACATGGAGTCCTGGTGTGGCACTGTAGGCTAATGCACCAGACTGCAAAGTGATTTGAACTGTAAGGTTGGCAGCCCAAGCTTACCAGCTGCTCTTTGTAAACCCTATACAGGGTTGCTATGGGTCGGAATCCACTCAACAGCACTTACATACATACACTCAACAACAACATACATCCATAAGGATCCCTGGTACTGTAATGGATTGAGAGCTGGGCTGCTAACTGCAAGGTTAGCAGTTCAAATCCACCAGGTGCTTCTAAAGAGATTTATGAGGCTTTCTGCTCCTGTAAAGATTTGAAGCCTCAGAAACCCTGTACAGGGTCACTATGAGTTGGAATAGACTTAGTGACACATAACCACCATCATGTATCTATATGTTGTTTTGTGCCATGGAGTTGGTTCCAAACCATAGTGACCCTGTACAGTGTTTCTGAGGCTGTAAATCTTTATGGGAACAGAAAGCCTCATCTTTCTCCCATGGAACAACTGGTAGTTTTGAACTACTGACTGTGAGGTTAGCAGCCCGATTTGTAACCATTACACTACTAGAGCTCCTAATATACATATGATCAATATATATCATCAATTAACTACAAATACAATACCAGAATGCCTCAGAAGCAACAAACAATTTCTATTCACAAGAAGAAACAAGACAGAGTTCAAAAAAGTGGCCAAGATGCAGAATTAGAAAATATTTCTGAGGGGAAAAAAAGACATGGGAACCACCTGCAAAAGAATTCAAGAGAATGATGTTTAGTTACCTCCAAATGATTGACAGAAAGTTTGAGTCAAACAAAAAGAAATTCAGAAAAATACTGTAGGAACAAACAGACAAAATAAAGGATTGGAAAAAATACAAAACCTATAAATAGTAACCCAAAAGATTAAAATTAAGATTTCAAAAATGGACAATACACTGACAGGGCAAAGAAGTAGATTTGAATCAATGGAAGCCCAGATTAGTGAGTTTGAAGATAAATTTCTCAATACCAGTAAGCTAAAAGAAGAATCAGAAAAAAGAATGAAAAACTCTGAAGAAAGTCTAAGATTCATGTGAGATGCCATGAACAGGGATAACTTATGCATGATCAGAATTCCAGAACTGAAAGCTGCACAGAAAAGGTAGTCAAAGAGATGTTGGAAGAAAACTTCCTTAACATCATGAAAGACAAGAAGATAAGCATTCAAGAAATTGAATGAATTAACAACAGGATAGGCCCCAAAAGAAAATCACCAAGACATAATTATCAAACTCTCCAAAGTCAAAGACAAGGAAAGAATCCTGAGGGAAGTTTGGCAAATGAAGTTACCTACAAAGGAGAACGAATAAGATTACATTCTTATTTCTCAGCAGATTCCATGTAGGAAAGAAATCAATGGGAAGACACATACAAAACTCTGGAAGAAAAATATAACCAAACGTGAATCATATACCCAGAAAAATTGTCCCTCAAATATAATAGTACAATTAGAACATTTCCAGATAAACAGAAATTAAAGGCATTTACAATAATCAGATCAACTTAAAAAAAAAAAAAAAACGAAACTAAAGGGAGTCCTTTGGATTGAGAATCAACAGCAAAATACAACAAGCTTTGATTAACATATATAGCAACATCACCCAGCATTCAATCTAGTATAGAAGGATCCAAAGTGAAAAAAACCTTTGTTGTTGTTGTCAGGTGCCATCGAGTCGGTACTGACTCATAGCGAACCCATGCACAGCAGAACGAAACAATGTCTGATCCTGGGCCAACCTCACTACTGCCGCCACACTCGATGAAATCAATGATACCACCTGGCCGATCCATCTCGTTGGGGGTCTTCCTCTTTTTCTCTGACCCTCCATCTTACCCAGCATGATATCCTTTTCCAGCGACTGTTCCCACTTGACAATATGTCTAAAGTATGAGAGATGAAGCTTAGCTATCTGGCCACCTACCTGGGTGAAAATAGGAAGCCAGAGATATCAATTTATAATGAAGATAACTACAAAGAGAAAAGAGGGGAAAGAATACATACAGAAATTTCAAATGGCAAATAAGTCAAGTTTTAAACTGGAAAAGAAATTAATAAATTACAGGATAATTTCAAAGAAAATTAAAACACCTCTGAATCACATAAAAAAATTGAAAATTATATTTAGTAAACATTAAAACAGCAAAAGAAGAAACTGACAAGAAAATACACAAGTGATATGAACTCAGCACAGAATAGTATATGGAACAAAGAAACCCACAGCACCACAAAAAGTAAACCAAAGCAAAACAAAACAAAACATAAAAACCCACAGCAAAATGATTGCAATCAGTTCATTGTTGTTGTTAAGTACCGTGGAGTCCGTTCCAACTCATACTGACCTTGTACAGAGTTCCCGAGGCTATATATCTTTACAGGAGCAGAAAGCCTCATCTTTCTCCCCACCTGGACCTCAATGGATTAAATGTACCAGGAAAGAGATGTAGAGAAGCAAGATGGATAAGAAAATAAGATCCTACAGTATGCTATAAGAGATACATTTTACATATACAAACAAATATAGATTAAAAATCAAAGGATAGAAAAATATGTATCAAGTTAATGGCAATCAAAAATGAGTGGGACTGGCAATATTAATTTCTGATGAAATAGACTTTAAGGCAAAACTAGCATGAGAGATAAAGGACACTATCTTATGATTAAATAGTCAACTGAGCAAGAGGATATAGCCATAATAATATCTATACTCCCAATGAAAGAGCCTCAAAGTATATAAATCATTCTGTAATAGAAAAACAAACAAATCTGTATTGGAAGAAGTACATTTAGAATGCTCCTTAGAAGCCTGGATGGCCAGACTTTGTCTCTCATACTTTAGACATATTATCAGAAGGGACGAGTCCTTGATGAAGAACACCATGCTTAACAAAGTGGAGGATCAGCGAAGAAGAGGAAGACCCCTAACAAGGTGAATTGGCACAGTGGCAGCAGCAGCGGATAGAGCAATGATTGTGAGGATGGCCCAGGACTGGACAGTGTTTTGTTCTGTTGTACATAAGGTTGCTATGAGTTGGTACTGACAGCAACAAATAACAACAATAAAATCAAAGAAAGACATAGACAACTCTACAATAAGAGATGTTGTTGTTGTTAAGTGCCATTGAATCCGTTCTGACTCATAAAGACCCTGTAGAGACTTTTCAAGGCCTTTAATATCTTCACAGGAGCATACATCTTCATCTTTCTCCTGCAGAGTGGCTGCTGAGCTCAAACCAGGGACCCTGGAGTTCACAGTCCAGTAGGGAATTTTAATACATCACTTTCAATAAAGGACAGAACAACCAGAAACTCAGCAAAGACAGAGAAGAACTGAATAACAAATCAACCAACTTGACCTCATAGACTCAGAGCATTCGACCCAACAACAACACAATACTTATTAGTTTTCAGTGCACATGGAACATTCTCCAGAATAGATCGTGTATCAGGTCACAAAGTAAGCCTCAGTAAATAAAAAAAAACACTGAAATCCTGCAAAGCAACTTTTCAGATCACAGTGCTATCAAATTACAAATCAACACTAGAAAGATCAAGGGAAAAATTAAATACATGGAAATGAAATAATAGCTTGCTCAAAAGCTTCTGGATAATAGAAAAAATATTAAATGACTGTTAACCACAAAGTTGGCAGTTCAAACCCACCAGTTGCTCCTCAGAAACCCTATACAGGGTCGCTGTGAGTCAGAACCGATTCGACAGCACTTAACAACGACACTTATTATTTAAGAAGAGTTCTGGTATAGCACTGCAAGATAAACATTGAACTGCTAACTGGAAGGTGGCCAGTTCTACCACACCAGCTAGTGTATTGAAATCCCATATAGAATTACTATGTGTCAGAACCTACTGAACAGCCCTTAACAACAACAATTGTTTAAGAAGATCACAAGGGATCTGATTAAAATGAAAAATGATTAGGCTGAGAGAAAGAAATGCTTAAATGGAGAAAGACTGACGGAGAAACAGAGAAGAAATCAAGTTTCTAAGAACTAAATGGCAAGAGACTCAGGTTGAAATCAGAGATCATAAATAGAGCATCAGCTGCTGGAAGCTATTTTCTTCCACAAAAATGCTAGGATATTAGAGTATTCCAAAATTTAGAACCCTTCCTATAATGGAAAGAAAAATATAAATATCCTCCAGTCTGTAACCCATTGAATCAATTTGGACACAACCATTCTATACAGGTTTTCTGAGGCTGTAAAACTTTAAGGAAGTAGACAGTCTCATCTTTCTCCTGTGGTGTCACTGGTGAGTTTGAACCACTGGCCTTTTGGTTATCAGTCTAGTGCTTATCCAACAGTGCCAGAAGAGCTCCTTATTTCAGTAGATAGTACTGAATTATTTAATTTTTAAAGTTTCTTGTTTTTGATTTTGGAGAAAACGTAGGGAAATAAGCATTTACTTTATAAAACTTATGATATTTCAATAATTAATACCATTTTGAGTATTAGTACCATTCTGGCAACTCTTCTATTAATGAAAAAAGGATTATCCAGTGAATATTTGCTAAGATTTGTAACAGATGGGAGCCGCAAAATATTAAAACAATTTAGTGTCCTAACAAAAATACCTATGAAAATTTACAGCTTTGATGTTCTATGACACTGGTTTTGGAGACTAGAGTGTAATATAACACACATGCTTCTGATTAGGATACTTATTTGTAACCTTTTACCAAAATCCTAACTATAACTTTTCCTAGCTGAGGTCTTCACTTAATTCATTTTTATATACAGTTGGTGTGTTAGCTTCCTAATGCTGCCATAACAGAAATACCATGGATGGCTTTAAGAACAGGAATTTATTTGCTTTGGTTTTGGAGACCAAAATTTAGGGGATCAGCAGTGGCCTAAAGCTTTTACTCTGGCGGGAAGGTCCTAGCTTCTTTCAACTCCTGTAACCCCAGCTTTCCTCAGTTCTGTGGTGGTCGTCACATGACATATATCTTCTCCCTGTTTGTGCTTCTTTCTGTGTCTAGTCTGCTCCTTTTATAACTCAGAAATGATAAAGTTTAGGAGTGCTTTACACTAGTATGACATCATTAACATAACAAAGAAAACCCCATCCACGGGTATGTTGTTGTTGTTGTTGTCTATCAGTATAGAGGTTAGGAATTCAATACGTATGTTGAAGAAGCACAATTCAACCTGTAACAGATGGTTTTTCTACTAGAGTTGCTTTTCTTATTTTAAACGTCATATTTTGTTGTTGTTATCTTCTGAGTTGTTAATTATTCAAAGTTTCCTGATGATGGGAGTCACCCATTTAACCCACTTAGTACTGAGCATGCACAGTGCCTGGGGAACAAAGATTCTTGTTAAATGAATGATAATGTAAATGGTCATTGGAGAGAAATAATATTCTGGATTAGGTAGTTGGAAAACAACAGTTTGAAAATATGTTATGCATTTATAATATAGTTACTTTAAGCCAATTACCTTTCATATTATTTCATTGACATTATTGAGATTGTTGTTATTTATATACCCACAGTTATAATACTTTCAGTATTTAAAGATTTACAACTGCAATGTCAACTTGAACATCTAAACCACTGAAAGACTAAAGAGTGTCTAGAATCAAGTTGTTGTTGCTGTTGTTAGGTGTTGCTTATGTACGATGAACAAAACACTGCCCAATCCTGTGCCATCCTCATAATGGTTGTTAAGCTTGAGCCCATTGTGCTGCCACTATGCCAGTTCATCTTTTTGGGCGTCTTCCTCTTTGCTGACCCTCCATTTCACCAAGCATGATGTTCTTCTCCAGGGACTGGTCCCACCTGAAAATATGCTTGAAATATGAGAGACCAAGTCTCGCCATCCTGGCTTCTAAGGAGCATTCTGTCCATACTTCTTCCAACACAGATTTGTTTGTTCTTCTATCAGGTCATGGTTCTTTTAATATTCTCCTCCAATACCATCACTCAAATGCATCAGTTCTTTTGTAGTCTTCCTTAGTCACTGTCCAACTTTCACATGCAGATGAGGGCATGTTTCTTGGATTTAATATTTTAATTACTTAAAACAGTGTCTTATAGAACAAGTGTCACAGAAATTATCATCTGAAATGCTAATAATATTGAATGTCTTTAGTATATGAAATTAATCAAATATCTTTCATAGATCAAATATCTGGGGACAACTGTTGTTGTTTGTTGCTGTGGAGTTGACCCTGACTATTAAAGACCACATACTATATGTTGAAAACACTCCACGACCCTATGCCATCCCCATGATTGACTGATGCTTTGCTAGTTGGGATCCAAGTGTGGAAACTCCACTGAACTATTCGGCATCGTAACAACATTCAAGTCTTCACTGACAGACTGGTGGTAGCTTTGTATAAGGTGTATTATCCAGGAATTAAATTATGTTTCTCTGATATATTGTTATTGTTAAGTGCTGTCAAGTCAGTTCTGACTCATAATGACCCTGTATAGGGTTTCCAAAGAGCAGCTGGTGGGGAACCAGTAACCTTGAGGTTAACAGTCCAGTGCCTGTCCTATAACACCGCATTAGGACTCTCTGACATCATAGGAAAGAATTCTACCACTGAGCCACCTTTTATTATTTTATTTTTTAAAGTTTAAATTTGTTTTTTACTTTCATTTCAGTTAATTCAAATACTTGAAATCTGTAGTTCTGTGTGGTTTGAAAATCTCAATTTCTGGCAAAATTGAGAAAATGTGGTGTATGTCTTTGATATAGATTATTCAGCTCTTTTGAGATGTTAGTTTCAGAAGAAAATATTAATAATAGTAATATTGATTTAGAAATATGATTATTAATAATTATGGTATTATTTAACAATGATAATTAAATCATCACTTTATCACAATTACTGTCATTATAAAACAATATGTTTTAAAATCCCCAAGCTTTGTAAACTATGCTGGCATCTGCACAAACTGATTTGAACAGATATAGTATTTATTCTTTATGACCATTAATCCAAAAGAGATGATATTGACCATTGTTGTGGTTGGGTTAGGAGCCATCAAGTCGGTACCGACTCATAGTGACCTTATGCACAGCAGAACGAAACACTGCCCGATCCTGGGCCAACCTCACTATCGTTGCCACGCTTGAGCCCATTGATGCTGCCACTTGGCCAATTCATCTTGCTGGGGTTCTTCCTTATTTTCTCTGACCCTCCACCTTACCAAACATAATATCTTTCTCCAGTGACTGGTCCCTACTGACGATATGTCTGAAATATGAGAGACGAAGTTTGGCCATCCTGGCCTCCAAAAGGCTCCCTGGCTGCACTATTTCCAACACAGATCTGTTGGTTCTTTAGGCAGCCCATGGGACTTTCAGTATTCTCCTCCAACACTATAACTCAAAAGCAACATTTCTTCTACTGTCTTCTTTATTCACTGTCCAGCTTTCACATGCATATGAGGTTATTGAAAATATCATGGCTTGGGTCAGGCGCAACTTAGTTCTCAAGCTGACATCTTTGCTCTTCAACACTTGAAAAAGGTCTTGTGCAGCAGATTTGCCTAATGCAATACTTTGTTTCATTTCTTGACTGCTGCTTCCATGAGTGTTGATAGTTGATCCGAGAAGAATGAAGTCTTCGATAACATCAGTCTTTTCTCTGTTATTAAGAATGTTGTTTATTGGTCCACTGGTGAGGATTTTTGCTTTCTTTACACTAAGATACAATTCATTATGAAGGCTGTGCTCTTTGATCTTCACCAGTAAATATTTTAAGTCCTCTTCACTTTCAGCAAGCAAGGTTGTATCATCTGAATATCGCAAGTTGTTAATGAGTCTTCCTCCAATCTTGATGCCACATTTTTCTTCATATAACCTAGCTTCTCGGATTATTTGCTTAGCATACAAGTTGAATAAGTATGGTGAAAGAATACAACCTTGTTGCACACCTTTCTTAATTTTAAACCATTCAGTGTTCCCATGTTCTCTTCATACAACTGCCTCTTGTTCCAGGTACAGATTCCTCATGAGCACAATTAAGTGTTCAGAAATACTCATACTTCATAATGTTGTCAATAGCTTGTCATGATCCACACAATCGAAAGCCTTTGCATAGTCAGTAAAGCACAGGTAAACATCTTTCTGATATTCTCTGCTTTCAGCCAAGATACATCGGACATGTGCAATGATGTCTCTCATTCCATGACCTCTTCTGAATCTGGATTGAACCTCAGGAAGTTCTGTGTCAATGTACGCTTATAGCCAATTCTGTATTACTTTCAGTAAAAATTTACTCACATGGGATATCAAAGAGATTTTCCAATGATTTCTGCATTCCATTGGGTCACCTCTCTTTGGAATGGGCACAAATAGGGATTTCTTCCAATCAGTCAGCCAGATAGTTGTCTTCCAAATTTTTGGCATAGATGAGTGCGTGCCTCCTGTGCCACCACACTTTCTTGAAAGATTTCAATTTTTATTTCATCAATTCCTGATGCCTTGTTGTTTGCTAATTCCTTCAATGCACCTTGGACTTCTTCCTTCAGTATCATTGGCTCTTGATCATATGCTATCTCGTGAAATGGTTGAATATTAACCATTTCCTTTTGGTACAGTGACTATGTGTATTCCTTC
>NW_006408537.1:28207670-28209277 GCF_000296735.1 Chrysochloris asiatica
CCACAAGAAATAGGAGCCATAGCATGAGTATATATACACACACCAATGTTCATAGCAGCACTACTTACAATAGCAAAAAGATGGAGACAGCCTAAGCACCCATCAACAGAAAAAAATGGATAAACAAACTGTGATATATACACACAATAGAATATTATGATACCTTGAAGAATAACAAGGAAGCTGCAAGCCACTGCATAACATAGATGAAACTTGAGGGCATTATGCTGAGTGAAATAAGTCAGTCACAAAAGGAGAAATACTGCATAGGACTATTATTGTAAAAAATTAAGAAAAAGAACCCACCCTAAATGGGGGGGAAAAACTTTGCAGATCAACGGGATGTATGGAGTGGAGTGAGGGGAGGGAAGGGAAGCTGGATCACAGGGTAGGCAATAGACACAGATAGATTGGGTGCTGGGGGGGGGTGTGGTAATACACAAGAAAGGGGAGGGGAATGTAAGAACAAGGCAGATGGGAGAACAGTTAGGCAGGTTTGCTTGGGCTAAATGGGACAGAGTTAAATAATGAAGAACTCACAACCTTGGAACAACAGAGCTCTGGGATACAGAGATTGAGGCATGGTTTAAATGGGTTAAAGAGGGGAAATACTGTTAAGATGCTTGGCTGTCTTTTGAATCTTGGTTTCCCTTGCCCACCAAGAATAGACACTTGAGGGGGAGAGAAAGGAATAGCCAGAAACATCTCTGTAGAAAGCTTGTAAGTCCGTTTTCTGCCTGTAACTGATTGGAATACCTAAAAGGAGGCTAGAACTTGCCCAGTGAAAGAGACTTTTTGTGGACCCTTTGCATTGCATATGACGATAGGTGGAATCCTGAACCTCATCCAGAATCTTCTGAGATGGGAAATTTCCACTTGAAAGGACAAGCAAGCTAGCCTGGAGTGGCTAGAAGAATAGAAAATACTCCTTGTAAGAAAGACCAGCAGGAAAAATAAAAAACAATAACAGCAGTTCAACTGACTACTACAAGAACAAGCAAGATGTTCGCCTGGAAGCTATCAAGGCAAGTAGTCGGGTCACCTCAGAGCAAACCCCTTCCAAGATTAAGACTCAAGGGGAATATACTATCAGGCATGTGGTCTTTCTTGCTGGTGACCACATTGGTCACCAATAACGGGAAGTGGGGGTAAAACAGCAATGAAGATGTGAGCTAAGTCCATCCACATTCAATAGACTCCTGTGAACCTAGGTTGAGACCTGGTTGGCCAGCATGATAGCAAGACCTGGTGATTCCTGAGCCCAGAGACAGTCATATGGCCACAGAGGACTAGAGCAGAGAATGAAACATCCAACTGATATGAAGTGAGGGGAGATGCACAAGAACATTCATACTTAAGATTGTTCCCACTTGACCTGGCTTCAATGGCTGGATGATCAGAACTCGATTTGAAGAAGAAAGAAAAAAAGAATAATCTGCTACAATTTCATGAACTTGACCTATACTTATGGATGTAGTAGCTCAAAGGAGGGAACAAATCTTTACAGCAAAGATCACTCCTACCTACCCCCTCGGTACACAGGGTTGACAGGGATGGCTAATTTAGACACTGGCTACCCAAAATGGAGGCCCTACAAAGGCAAGAAG
>NW_006408537.1:28209377-28220496 GCF_000296735.1 Chrysochloris asiatica
CAGCTTGAGAAATGCTGAGCGTGTTCTTCCTTTTTGGTTTTCTGATTCCAGATCTTTGCACTTTTTGTTGTAATATTTGGCTTTATCTTCTCAAGCTTATTTTTGAAATGTTCTGTTCAGCTCTTGTACCTCCTCATTTCTTCCATTTGCTTTAGAATCTCTACACTGGAGAACAAGTTTCAGTGTCTTTTCTGACATCTGTTTTGACCTTTTCCCTCTTTCTTGTCTTCTTAATGACTTTTTGCTTTCTTCCTGTATGATGTTCTTGATGTCATCCACAACTCTGCTGGTCTTCTATCTTTAGTGTTTAATGTATCAAATCTGTTCTTCAGATGATCTCTAAACTCAGGAGGAATATGTTTAAGGTCATATTTTGGCTCTCATGGACTTGTTTTCATTTTCTTCAGCTTTAATTTGAATTTTCATATGAGCAATTGAAAAAGTCTGGCCCTGGCCTTGTTTTGACTGATGATATGGAGCTTTTCCATCATCCTTTTCCATAGATTTAGTCAATTTGATTTCTATGTATTCCATCTGGTGAGGTCCTTGTGTATAGTCATCTCTTATGGTGTCTTAAGAAGGTACTTGAATTGAACAAATCATTGATTTTGCAGAATTCTGTCACGCGATCTCCAGCATCATTTCTATTACCAAGGCCATATTTTCCAACTACCTATCCTTCCTCTTTGCTCCCAACCTTTGCATTCCAATCACCAATGATGATCAATACATCTTGATTGCATGTGTGATCAATTTCAGATTGAAGAAGTTGGTAGAATTCCTCTATTTGGTCCTTAGTTGCTTTAGTGGTTGGTGCATAAATTTGAATAATAGTGGTATTAACTAGGCTTCCCTGTAGGTGCATGCATATTATCCTACACAGACAGCATTGTACCTCATGACTGATCTGGATTTGTTCATTTTTGACAACTTTCAATTTTCCTAGATTCATACTTTGTACATCCCATGTTCCAACTATTAGTGGTTGTTTACAGCTCTTTCTTTTCATTTTGAATTGTGCCCCATCAGGAAGGTCTCACTGGCTTTTGTCCCCCAGGCTTTACTCCATTTGTGTCATTACGGTCAACTCTACTTTGAGGCGGCAGCTCTTTCTCAGTTGCATTTTGAGCACGTTACAACTGTAGGGGCTCATTTTCTGGCACTATATCTGGCAGTGTTTTTCTGCTATTTATAAGGTTTTCAGTGACGAAGTATTTGGACATAATTCATCATCCTTCTTCCTGGTCTGTCTTCATCTAGAAATTCATATGAAACGTGTCCACCATGTGTGACCCTGCTGGTATTTAAAATACTGGTGACATAGCTTTCAGAATCACAGCAACTCACAAGCCACCACAGTGTGACAAAATTAACCATTAGGAAAATTTTAAATATATGAAAAAATTGATTAGGCAGGTAAAATATGCTGGTATAAAAAACAATATACCATAATTTTGCACAAATAATGCACACCATATATTTTTGCATACCACTGCATGTCATTTTCATAAGCACACTATAATATATGCCAATATATTTTTTACAGTTTGATTTCATTTTTTATTTTATTTTATGTCCAGTGGATTTGATGTTTTCTTTGCCTTTATGCTAGCTGATAGGATTGGTTGGCTCCCAGCACCAGACTTTCACCAGCTTACCCTAAAATCTCCATAACAACCCATCTGTTGGTAGAATTTCTTTCCTGCTTTACAAACCACTATCCTCAATGTAGGAAGAAATCACTTTTTCCACCCTGGAAGCAGCACTTTTAGAGCAGCTGGTTCCAATCCAGGAGGGGTGTCAGTCAGGCACCCTGGTTTGAAGAGGCATGACACCCAAAGGCACAAAAGGTCATAAGCCTCTCATTGGGTTGAAATGGGTCAATTGGCTGCCTGGGTACTCCTTGGGGTCTATATAGTGCGCTATCCTGACACTTAGCAATATGTGGGACTGACACCTTGGGACCCAAACTCACCTTATGAATTACCCCAATCTGCCACCGGACCATTCTGTGCTTGGTCTGTAGCAGCCCCCAACATACTAGTCTCTGGTGTAATGTGCCTGGACACAGAATAACTACAAGAAATTTTACTGCTCTCAGATCAGGCCATGAATTGTTTGTTTTCTTATTAGCAGAGTTCTATCAAACTTTATTCTTGATCAGGAACTGATGGTATTGAAAAGAGAAGTCCAAATTACTCAGAAGGCATTGATGAAAAATAAGTCTCCAGGAACGGACAGAATATGAATTGAAATATTTCAACAAACTAATGCAGCATTTTAGGTGCTCACTCAACCATTCTTAGAAAATTGGAAGACAACTACTTGGCCAACTAATTGGAAGAGATCCAGATTTATGCCCATTCCCAAGAAAGGTGATCTAATGGAATGTGGAAATCATTGAACAATATCATTAATATTACATGAAAGTAAAATGTTTCTGAAGATACTTCAAAACCGGTTACAGCAGTACATTGGCAGGGAGTTGCCAGATTTTCAAGGTGGATGAATTCAGAAGAGAATGTGGAATGAGAGATATCATTGCTGACTTACAGATGAATCTTGGCTGAAAATGGAGAATTCCAGAAAGATGTTTGCTGGTGCTATGTTGACTGGTGCTATATTTACTGGTGCTATATTGACAATGCAAAGGCTTTCAACTGTGTATATCATAACAAATATGGATATATTATGAAGAATGGGTATTCCTGAACACTTACTTGTGCTCATGAAGAACCTATACCAAGAGGCAGTTGTTGGAACAGAAAAAGGGGATATTGAATGGTTCAAAATCAGGAAAGGTGTGTGTCTGGGTTGTATCCTTTCATCATATTTATACTTTCTGTATGCTGAACAAGTAATCTGAGAAGCCAAATTATAAGAAGCAGAATGTAGTATTAGGATTGGAGGTAGACTCAACTGCTTGTAATGAGCAGACTACAGTCTTGCTTGCTGAAAGGGAAGAGGAGCTGAAGTGCTTACTGAGGAGGATCAAAGACTATATCCTTTAGTACAGGTTACACTTTAATGTATAGAAAATTAAAAATTTCACAACTGGACCAATAAATGACATGATATGGAGAAAAGATTGCAGTTGTCAAAGATTTCACTTTGCATGAATCCACAAAACAATACGTATGGAAAGTCAAGAAATCAAAGGACATACTGCACTGGGCAAATCTGCTGCAAAAGACCTCTTTGAAGTGCTAAAGAACACAGATTTCACTATGAGGAGGAAGGTCTGCATGATCCAAGCCATGATATTTTCATTCCTCTATTATTCATGTAAAAGTTGAACAACTAATAAGGAAGACCGGAGACAAATGGATGTATTTCAAATATGGTGTTGGCGAAAAATATTGAAAATACCATGGACTGCCAAAAGAACAAACAAATCTGTCTTGGAAGAAGTACTGATAAATGTTGATTAGAAGTGAATATGGGGAGAATTTCTCTCTTACACTTTGTACATGTTGTCAGGAAGGATCAATTCTTGGAGAAGGACATTATGCTTGTAAACGTTGGTGGTGATGGGTATGTGCTGTGGAGTTGGCTCTGACTCATAGCGACCCTGTACAGGGTTTCCGAGGCTGTAAATCTTTACAGGAGCAGAAAGCCTCATCTTTGTCCCGCGGAACAGCTGGTAGTTTCGAACTGCTGACCTGGTGGTTCACAGCCTGATTCGTAACAACTATGTTACCAGAGGTCCTTTGTAAAAGTTGAGGGTTGGTGAAAAAGAGAAAGACCCTCAATGAGATGAGCAGACACAGTACAGCAATAATGGACTCAAACTTCACAACTGTGAGGATGGGTATATGACCAGGCAGTGTTTCATTCTGTTGTGTCCTGGAAACAGACTCAAAAGTACTAAACAAAAGCAACAATGAAACTCAAAGCATGGGTGCTGCAGTGGATTCAGTGTTGGATTGCAACTGAAAGGTTGTTGATTCGAACCCACCAATGACTCTGAGGGAGAAAGATGAGACAGTCTGTTCTAAGATTTATTGTCTTGAAAACCTTATGGGGACAGTTCAACTCTGTCCTATGTAGGGTTGCTATGAGTCAGAATCAGCCCTACAGCAGTGAGTTTTAGTGGGACTAAACTCTAACCGTGACTTCTTAAACATGACTTATACTTTTAGTATACAAACATGATCAGAAGTCACATTTTTAGATTATTGAATGAGGGTGAATGAGGCTGAACTTTACTTCTGGAAATGTTGTGAGACCTAGATGATATATGCTTGGGTGCACTCTGCCAAACTTTTTAACGTAAGTTCATAATTTCTGCAAACGATATGTGTGTACTTGTTCTTTATGAGGACATGCTATTTGTGAAAAAATATAGTAAATGAAAAATGATCCTCCATAAAAGTATTGGTGTGAACTTTTATTTTTACAAAAGGAACAGTGATACAATAAATCACTGATTCATTTAAAATATTTTCTTTATACACTAGAACCAAAGGGAAATGAACCTTTGTTTAGCCCTGCACTGTACCAGAAACTGCACTGAATTCTTTGCATACTTTATGGACTCTTTCTATTGGAGTTCATTCTTGGTGAGCTTTCATTTTATGCAGATACAATTATTATATTTTTAATGCTATTAATTATAAATTAAACGTGAACAAATCATTTTATGTCAAGCTAAATTTCTTATACATATAGTTTTTTTCTTTTTTGAAAAATCTTTCCTTGGAGAAATGCTGAAAGTCACAGATAGAATTTTTTGAAGTCATCTTTCCTGCATCTGTTTACCTTTAAATTGAAGTGAATTATACAATGATGCTAACCATTTACATAAAGGATTCGATTTTGTAGACAAAGAACAATGAATAAGAGAAGCAAATTTTAGTTTGCTTAAGAATTTGAATTATTATTATTTATAAAACATGGAAAAAATTAGAGAGATTTTTGCTAATTGGTTGTAGGAAACCACTTGGAGCATGTCATAATATTCCTAGCATAGTAAATTTCTCTGATTTACTTATAATTAATCCTCAATAAAACACATATTTACTTCTAGGTGCAACCATTAATAACATACTTAAAAGTGGTTGACTTGTTCAATATGGGGATTTAATATGGCAGCATAGGTAAATACTTGTCACAGAGCTGACCTATAACAAAGAGCCCATATTTAGTGTTTTTTATTTTTTCTTCTTAACCCTATATTGGATGTTTATATAAAGAGAATGATATTGCTTACATGTTTGTCTCTTCTGATATCTGTAAGAATAATTCTCCTCTCCAGTGTCCTAAATTATTTTCTTTACTGCCACTGTCCCTCACTCCACCCCCAACTCCTAGGTTTATAAGTAAGATTATGAGTGAGCTTCAAAAAGCTTATGGGAAAATTGAATTAAACAGTTATGGAAATTGTTTTCATGAGTCTTTTGAAGCCCTCAAATATATCTTTCTAGTCTTTAACAAACACACAAACAGCAATCTTCCTCTGATCCTACGTTTTTCTTGAGTTACTTTTGAGTTAACTCTTTACCTCTTTATATAATTTGCAACTCTTCTTCATAAACAACACTTCCTTTTCGTGTCTACAAATAAGCTTTGACCACCACCACGCTGTTGAAATTGCTCTCTGCAAATCTGCAATGGCCACTTAGTGGCTGTTTCCATCTTCATCCTCTCCACATCATTGAATCCTTGGAAGCCTTCAGGATGCGCTTTGCTGCCTCATTCTTGTGACACCATGCTCTGTATTTTGTCTTTCCAAAGACTGCCTTTAAGATAAAGAATTCAAATGAAATAATCAATTTTATATCCTTTTTACATTACTGGCTGTTTCTTCATCTTATTCATTCAATATAGTTATTCAATCACTTAACATAAACTGATTAAACCCAGTCTGCTTTTCTAGAGTTATTGTTAAGTACCATGGAGTTGGTTCTGACTCATAGCCATCCTGAATAGAGTTTCTGAGAGCACTTGGTGGGTTTGAACAACTGACCTTGTTGTTAGCAGTTCAGTGCTTATCCTACAGAACCACAGCAAGTCTCTCCTTCTTAAAGTGGTGATGATGTGCCGTGGAGTCTATTCCCATTCACAGCAACCTTGTAGAGGGTTTCTGGGGCTGTAAATCTTTACTGGAGCAGACAGCCTGATTATTTTCCCTAAGAGTGGCTGGTAGATTAGAACTGCTATAACCCACTATGCTATCAAAACTCCTTCTTTTCTAGATTGATGGTGGTGGTGTGCCTTGGAGTTGGTCCAACTCATAGCAACCCTATTTAGAGTTTTTTTTACCGGAGCAGAAAGCCTCATCTTTCTCCCATGGAACGGCTGGTAGTTTCAAACTCCTGACCTCGAGGGTACAGCCCAACTCATAACCACTACGCTATCAGAGCTCCTTTCCTTTCAAGTGTAATCTATTTTGAACTTCAGCATGCATCAGAATCACCTTGAGTTGCTGTTAAAACACAGATTTTGGGGGACCAGTGTTTCTGATTCAATAGGTCAGGGGTATGACCTGAAGATGTACATTTACCACAAATTCCCAGGTAATGCTGGTCTAGGAACTACACTTGAAAATTCCCATTGAAGGTATTTAAAATGGCATGCTGGTTTAACTTAAGCTTATTAAGTGTTTATTTCTTTCTCTTGTCCTTCTCTTTTTCCTCCTCCATCTGCTCCTTATGTCTCCTTCCTCCATTTCCTCCTTCTGCTCTTTCTCCTCTTCCACCCTCTCCTCCTTCCCCTTTTGTTCTTCTATTTTTCTTTTTCTTCCTTCCTTTCACCGTCTCCTCTCCATCTTCCTTCTCTCCTTCCTACTGCATAGACTTCTGCTTTTTTTTTGGCTTTTATAACCTAGAAGTCTGATTTTTTTCATCACTTAATTAAATGAATCGTTCTGAAATTTCACTACTTATTATTTTATAGAATCTTTGTTTTCAAATATAGCTCAATCTAGTTGCTGTTGTTAAGTGCTGTTGAGTAGGTTCAGACCTACAGCAACCCTTTATAGGGTTTCCAAGGAGTGGCTAATGAGTTAGAACCACCCACCATGAGGTTCAAACTGACTTTGCAGTCCAGCGCATTATCCAACAGTGCCATCCCAGTTCAATCTAGTGTACTATTTGAAATCTATGTCATGCTTAGGTCTTAAATGCATGAAACTTGTCAATCAAGAGAAATGAAAGTGAAGATTTGTTATGTTTAAGTGGCATGATTTGAATTTTAGCTGTTGGATCAATTTGCTTGATTATTTAAAAATGTCCTTTGAGTAAAAATGGCAAAACTTATGAATAATGAAATTATAGAAATCACAGAGCATGATCCATTTTATTATTTTGTACACTTGAACAAAAAGAAGTTAAATGATAGTCTCAAAATTACACAGCTAGTTATTGTTAGTTTGAAGAAATTTTTCAGGATTCCTCACTGGGTACATTTCCCACTTGATCACAAATTCTTTTACTATAATAGCAATTCAATTTATGGTCGGGGATAAAATTTAGTTCATTGTTGGACAGGAGAATGGCAGAACCAGAAGTATTCATGGATTCCCGTATCTAGGATTATTGAGTCTCCACTCTGCCAATGTGGAGACCTCCAACTAGGTAAAATATCCAAGTAGGTAAAATACCATGAATATAATGATTTTCCCTATAATCCAACGGGGCAATTTTTGGACCCTTAATATTGTTGGTGGACTATTTGTGTGGCACTGTAGGATAAGCACTCAACCACAGGTGGGTTTGAATTGCAAGGGCAGCAGTTCAAACGCTCCAGTAACGTCTTTGAAACTCTATACAAGGTCACTGAGTTAGAACTGACTTGCCAGCACTTAACAACAACAATATTGATGGTGGAAAATTTGCACTTATCTTTGCTATTCTGATTGTGACCATAACTGTTGTCAAAAAAATAATAACACTGTGAAGCAGAGCAGTGTGTGAAACATGCATGTGATTGTCAAATGGAGAATACAGAATATTTTAAGCTAATGAGAATTTTCACTTCCTTGGGTGACCTGTTTGTTCTCTGCGCCAAAAGGCCTCCAAGAGGCTACAGCTGCTTTCATTTTGTAACTTCAGATGGGAAGTATGGCCCCTGCAGCAGCTGCCGAGTCCCTGCCTTCCCCCTCTCCCCCACTTGTCCTGCAGATTACTCAGGAGAGGGGCTCTTTAATCTCTAGGCCTGAGGAAAAAAAATGTTAAGGAAAGAAATGGGGACATAGAATTCCTGGAGTGAGCCTCAGGGACACAGCAGGTGGTGACTAAGAAGTCACAGCAAAATCAAGGAAAAGGATACAGATTTTTTTTTTTCCTAGGCTATGCGTGATTAGCAAAGTACATGTGGGTTACAGCTGTCCCTTTAGTGTAGACCATGTTTTTCTTCTCCAAGAATGAAGGCGGCTTGCCATCTATTGAACTTGGAAGATACTCTTGGCAGATCATTTTGTTATAAGCTAGATATCTCCAGTTATGCTTTATTTTTATTCTGCTCTAAAACCAGCTCCATCCTGCATAGTCAATTCAGAAAGCTCTTTTAAAGTTTGCAATAGGAAATGAAGTTTCTTTTCTTTCCATATACTGTTTTTACTTTATAAAATGTGGTCTTTATTAACTCTTGGACAGTGCCTCTCTCTGCATTGCATGACTCTCAAGAAGACCTGCTGGTGGTGATATTTGTCTGTCATTTTGCTTCCAAAATAAACTCACTGGGTATTGAAGCAGAGGCAGAATGGATAGGACAAAACCTAATACCAAAGAACAAACAGCAGAAGCAGTAGCTGGCTCTGTAAATAATTTTTAGAACACCAAATACACTGGGAATTTTTAAGGGTGATTGATGATAAGACAACCAGCAGATTACTGCCAGGACAGATCCATTCTTGACCTTCCTTAACTGTGATATCACTAGTGAAGGACACTGCCTCCAATATGCCGTATCTATAAAATAAGGATGAAAGAAACCTGATTGCTTTAAATGATGACCCTTTTTATCTATTGCCTGTAGGGTGCTTAGTTTGTTTGCATCCTGCGTATATTACCTTCTGGATCACCAAGTCATTAAGATGAAGTAAACATATAGATTTCTCTGATTTATAAGTTTTCATAAAGCTAGTTATTATGTCATCTTCATTCATGGCATATACCATCCAAATATCTTTAACATTAATTTTTGTTTTCATCCAAACTCTACAAATGGAGTCAATGTGGTAGCAAAATTTCTTTTTTGGGCAAGTGAAGGTAGAGATCTGGAAAATTTGCTCTGGTATTTCGTCTAAAACTTAAAAAAAAAGATCAACCTAAATAAAAATTTCAATTGAGTTTTGCATAACACCAGTATTTTTCTTGCTAGATGTTTGTTCTAGGTAACAGGAAGGTGTATAGGGCTTTTGTGAGTTTGTAGCATGATACCTAACAGAGTTCAAAGACATTGGACACTTTTAGTTTTTCAAAGTAGCATATTTATGATTTTGTGCTAAAAGAATCCAAGGAGGACTGCAATTCTTTGCATTTTGTCATGTCAGAGATAAACCATAGACTGTAGTAGCTCTGGTCTGCCCTTAAACTCTGCAGTCTGCCTTCCCCCTGCAGTCTGATGACTTCTTTCTCCACACTCCAAGCCCCAGATCATTTGATGACAATCAGTTACCCAAATCCACTGTACTACCCAACTGGCTGGAACCTTGGTCTAAAATGTTGTTTTGCACTTTCTTCATTTGGTTAACTCTTACTGATCCTTCTAAAAGTCACTTGAATACCATCTGTTCTCAGAAGCTTCCTTTGATCTATTGCCCCTCTAGCCCTCTCCCATGTGTTTGCATAGCACCACCTGCATTAATAATATTTGCTTCCTTATGTCCATTCTCAATTAGACAGAATTCTTTAATGACAAAAAATGTATTGTATTAAGAGCATATATACAAAATCAAAACTTACATCACTCTCAATGAAGAAAAACTGAAAGCCTTCCCTCTGTGAACAGAGGGAACCAGAAAAGGATGTCCTTTGTCAATATTCCTATTCAATATTGTCTTGGAAGTCTTAGTGAGACTTATTTGTCAAGATAGGGAAATAAAAGACATCAGAATTGGCAGAGAAAAAATAAAACTCTCTCTATTTGCAGAAGGTATGACCCTATAATAGAAAACCCCAAAGACTTAGTAAAAAGCTACTAGATCTCATTGGAAGATTAAGTAAAGTGGCAGGATATAAGATCAACACATAAAAATCAGTTGGAGTCCTCTATATAACAATGACAGTACTGAAAAAGACATTAGGAAAGCAATACCATTTACAATAACTGCTCAAAGGATGAAATATCTAGGAATACATGTAACCAGAGAAACAAAGGACCTATACAAGGAAAACTACAAAACACTACTATAAGAAACCAAAAGAGGCCAACAAAAATGGAAGAATATACCATGCTCCTGGATAGGAAGACTTAACATTGTGAAAATGTCAATACTGTCCCAAGCAATTTACTCATATAATGCAATCCCAATCCAGATTCTAATGACATTCTTCAAAGAGATGGAAAAACAGCTACAAACTTATATGGAAAGGAAAGAGACCCAGGATAAGCAAAGCACTGCTTAAGAAGAAGAATAAAGTTGGAAACCTCTCACTCCTTGATTTCAAATGTTACTACATGGCTACAGTGGTCAAAACAGCCTGGTACTGGACTAATGAAAAATACATAGATCAATGGAACAGACTCAAGAATCCAGAAATTAACCCATCCACATACAGCCAACTGATTTTAGACAAAGTGCTTAAGTATATAGCACGGGGAGGAGACAGTCTGTTAAACAGATGGTGCTGTCAGATCTGGAAACCGATAAGCAAAAGATTGAAGCAAGAGTTTTACCTCACATCTTATACAAAAACCAACTCAGCATGGATTAAAGACCTAAATGTGAATCCCAGAATTATAAAGGCCATCAATGAAAAAATAAGGACAAATGAAAAGACTCTAATACAGGGCATACACAAACAAAAGTAGACAAAATAGATGATTGGGACATACCAAAAATTAAAAACTTATGTGTTTCAAAAGATTTCACCAAAAGAGGAAAAAGGATACCACAGAATGGGAAAAAAATGTTTTGCAATGACACATCAGACAAGGGACTCATTTCTAAAAT
>NW_006408537.1:28221885-28230597 GCF_000296735.1 Chrysochloris asiatica
GTAGTCGGGTCACCTCAGAGCAAACCCCTTCCAAGATTAAGACTCAAGGGGAATATACTATCAGGCATGTGGTCTTTCTTGCTGGTGACCACATTGGTCACCAATAACGGGAAGTGGGGGTAAAACAGCAATGAAGATGTGAGCTAAGTCCATCCACATTCAATAGACTCCTGTGAACCTAGGTTGAGACCTGGTTGGCCAGCATGATAGCAAGACCTGGTGATTCCTGAGCCCAGAGACAGTCATATGGCCACAGAGGACTAGAGCAGAGAATGAAACATCCAACTGATATGAAGTGAGGGGAGATGCACAAGAACATTCATACTTAAGATTGTTCCCACTTGACCTGGCTTCAATGGCTGGATGATCAGAACTCGATTTGAAGAAGAAAGAAAAAAAGAATAATCTGCTACAATTTCATGAACTTGACCTATACTTATGGATGTAGTAGCTCAAAGGAGGGAACAAATCTTTACAGCAAAGATCACTCCTACCTACCCCCTCGGTACACAGGGTTGACAGGGATGGCTAATTTAGACACTGGCTACCCAAAATGGAGGCCCTACAAAGGCAAGAAGTGACTGGCTTACAAGCTTTCAAGAGGGAGCCTGGTTCCAGAACGTGTGGGGGGATGTAGAATCTTCACTGAGTGGTTCCTGTTCTGTCTGGACAGGGCTGATGAAAGGAGATGGGGAATAAGGTACAATAGTGAATAATTGCTACAGGGATGGACTGTGAGGGTCAGAAATGTAAAGGTAGATGTTTTGTAATAAAAGGAGGGGAGTGGTTGATCTTACAATCCAGTGACAGAGGACCCTGGAACCATCAAGGGAGAAAGAAGATCAGAGTGTGGGACCCTACCCAGAGAAGCAGTGATAACAGATATGGAGGCAGAGACTATGATTTGGAGAGATGGAGCAGCTGGGGAATCTGGACTTAGGGAAGGAGAGGAGCTGTGTACTGATGGGCAGTGGGCAGGCTTGTGGGGTATACCCTTTGGTTGTTTGATGATGCATGGAAGGGATTGTAATCATTGCAATGAAACCAAATACAATAGAATGAATGCAAAGCTAATGTTCTCTTATGTAAACCATCACATAATTCACAATAAAACCTTAAAAAAAAATACATATTGTTCTCATTTCCTCATCTTTTGTGCCTATAGTGACTGTTGTTAAGTGCCATTGAGTTGTTTGTACTCATGGCAACCCTGTATAAGGTTTCTGAGGAGTGGCTAGTGGGTTTGAACTGCCGCCTTATGGTTAGCAGTCCAGCATGTATTCTACAGCATTACATAGGAACTGCAAGGAAAACACTGTTCAATGAATGACTCTAGGCAAATATTAAAGGTATATTAAAAGAGTGCTGCACCATGCTAATACTACCTGCTCTTTCATATAGTCCCAAAATGTGGATGGATCAAACACAATGAAAGTTTCTTTCTTGCTCACAAACAATTTGAGGCAGTGTTTTTGGCCAGTGGTATCAAAAATTCTCCATGGAATCAATCAGTGACTGAGACTTACAGAGTCTCTACCATCTTGGACATATGTCTTCCAAGGGATGTTGTCATCTCAGTCCCAACTGGCCTTGAGTGCTCTGTAGCTCACACATGTAAGAGGCTCTTCCAGGACAGACTCAGCAGGGGCACAAGTCACTTTTCCACACATTTCTCTGGCTAGAGCTTATTTACTCAGGGACACAGCCCTCTTCCTGTGCTATCTAGTATACAAATATATTAGTGATTCTGTGATGATTCAGTTTACATGTCAACTTGATTAGGTTATGGTATGAAAGTATTTACATGTGATTAATATTTAAATCTGCTGTCCTTACATAAAGTAGATTATGCTTGATTGTGAGGGTGGATCTCATTTAATCAGTTGAAGGCTTTATGAGCAAAACCTGAGGTTTGGTAGGGAGAAAGAATTTGCTTCAAAACTGTAAATGCACTTATTTCAGGAATTTTCAGCCAGTGCTTGGCCTACCAATTTTGAACACAAGACTGCCAAAGTTCCCAGTCTGTTGTTGATTTATGCATTTTTGACTTGCCAGCCTCACACCCCACAATTGTGTGAGCCAGTTTCTTAAAGTTAGTCCATCTCTCTCTCCACACATACATGTGCCCTCTTGCACGCACATATACAATTGGTTCTCTTTTTTTGAGAATTCTAAGACTTTTTTCTTTCTGGTTCAACCTTTAATTATATTTTTATAAAACGATGGAATTGATAGTTTCTGATCATCTTAACTTACTTATTTAAAAATAAAGCTGCTTTGGTCTGTTATGAAACACTTTTCAAACACTAAAATCATAACAAAACATAAGTCAAAATATATTTTATTTGCCTAAGCCCTGCCAAATGTTTCCTTATTCTGTTTTAGATTCTGTAACTTGTGTGGGAAAGTGTGTGTGTGTGAAATAGAAGGGAGACAAAAATTCATTAATTAAAAATGCAAAATGAGTAACATGTTGTGCTTGCTTTCAAGGTGCTTATAGTCTGGTGGGATACACATAAATAGAAAGTTATGAAATCTGTATGTGGGGTATGCATTCTGTTATTCATTTTTTAACCTATTTTTTTTAACTTCTTTTCTCTTATGCTTTCCCCCACTAATATTTAACTTTACAGCCTCCAATCTTATGCAATTATAGATTCTCTGTGTATCCTATTTGAAAGGATCTTTCATGTGCAATAATGTCTGCATACTAGTACTAGTGATTAGATCACAAATACTTTTATTTTTTATGTTTTTTGGCGGAGGGGAAGGAAACAGACTTAATAAGTCAATTTGTTGTGCTATTGTTGTTAGATGTCTTTGAGTCAATTCCCATTCATAGGTACAATAGAAGGAAACACTGTTCCATCCTGTGCCATTCTCACAATTGTTACGCTTGAACCCATTATTGCTGCCACTGTGTCAGTAAATCTCACTGAGGGTCATCCTCTTTTTGCTGAACTTCCACTTGCCCAAGCATGAAGTTCTTCTCCAGGGACTGCTCCTTCTTGACAAAATGTCCTAAGTACACGAGACAAAGCCTCCTTATCTTCATTTTCAAGGAACAATCTGACCATTACTTATTCCAAAATAGATTTATTCATTCTTCGGACACTCCATGATATTTTCAATATTTATCTCCAACACCAGAATTCAAAATCATTGATTCTTCTACAGTCATCCTGATTTTGCATGCATATGAGTTGATTGGAAATACCATGGCTTGGGTCAGGCACACCTTCCTCCTCAAAGTGATATTTCTATTCTTCAGCACTTGTGCTGCAGATTTGCTTAATGATATACGTCTTTGATCTCTTGACTGTTGCTTTCATGAATGTTGATTGTGGATCCAAATAAAATGAAGTCTTTGAAATACTTCAGTCTTTTTTCCATTTATCATGTTGTTATTTATTGGTCCCCTTGTTGAGGATTTTTGTTTTCTTTACAATGAGGTGCAATCCATACTGAAAGCTGTAGTCTTTGATTTTCATCAATAAGTATTTAAGGCCCTCTTCACTTTCAACAAATTTGTTTGTGTCATCTGCATATGGAAGGTTATTGATGATTCTTCCTCCAATCCTGATGCCACATTCTTCTTCATATAATTGAGCTTCTAAGATTATTTGCTCAGCATACAGATTATGTAAGTATGAGTCACTATTGTTGTTGTTGTTAAGTGCCATCAAGTTAATTCCAACCCATAGCAAGCCTGTATAGGGTTTCTGAGGAGCAGCTGGTGGGTTTAAACTGCCGACCTTGTGGTTCAAACTGACCTTGTAGTCCAGCACGTTATCCTGAAGTTCATTACACTTGACATACCTACAATATTTTCAAATAATTTTGAGAAGTCTATTCCTTTAATTAATTTGAAAGAATTATCTTTTGAAAAAAATTATTATTCATCTTGTACTACCTTTGGTTTAATATTTTCTTATCTCTCTGAAGGATAATTCTTTTAGTAAAATTATATATATGTATGTGTATATATGTTTATAAATAATTACATATATATTTTTAAAGGTACTTATCGAAAACATCATCATTTTAAAAATGATGACATCATAAAATTGTGTTTGATTATTGCAGAATTACATATATATTTTTAAATATAAAATTCAATAGATTGATTTAGGTGGATACAAACAAAGCAAAACAAAACAACTTGTTGCAAAAAGTTTGAGTGAAACATTCTCTCCCCATCCCTACATTGGATTCAGGAATGTAATGGAAATTCAAATGACATAATATAAAATAAAACATTACTACATTGCTGATGGAATTGTAAAATCGTTCGATTACTCTGGTAAATGGTATGAGAGTTTCTCAGAAAGTTGGAACCAGACGTACCTTATGACCAGCAATCCCTCTACTGGATATTTAGCCACAAGAAATCAGAGCCAGGACATGAGTACATATATGCACATGGCACTATTCACAACAGCAAAAAGATGGAGACAGCCTAAGTGTTCATTAATGGAAGAGTGGATAAACAAGCTTTGGTACATAAACACAGTGGAATACTAAACAATGTTGAAGAATAATGAATCTGTGAAACAACTCATAACATGAATGAACCTGGAGCACATTATGCTGAGTGAAATTAGTTATTCACTAAAGGACAAATATTGTAGGAGACCATTATTGTAAAACTTAAAAAACAGTTTAAAGAGAGCCATATCAAAAGCAGGACCAGGCAATCCATACCCATCAAGAAAAGAGCCTGAGCTCTACCTTTAGATTTATTTTTCAAAAACTTGTTAGTAATTATACTTCGGTGACACTGTGCCTAAGCATTTTGGACTAACCAGAAGATCAGTAATTTAAACCCATTAGCCTCTCCACAGGAGAAAGATGTAACAATCTACTTCCATAAAGATTTACAACCTTGGAAGAAGAACTGTGGAGTTCTACTCTGTTTTGGTCACTATGAGTTAGTGGGTTTTTTAAAGATGTAGTTGTGTGAATTCAAAGTTGTCATTTAGAAAATAGAGTCAGTTTGGAATTTAAAGTGTCTCAGAAGATTCTCAAATACGCTAAAAACAGCAACACTTTGCAAGATTAGATATCAAAATATTAAGTAATTTAAAATATTTAAAACGATTCAAGAAAATCAATGTAAAATTCAATGTATACTTAAAAGAACTAAGTTATATTTAAGACTGACAAAAATGGAGAAAGTGAAAAGGAAGTCTTTGCAAAGGAACTATGAGTCAGAAATTCCAAACTTCATCAAAGACTTAAAAAAAAAAACAAAAAAAAAAAACCAACAACAAAAAACAGCAAAAAATCCCCCAAAAAGACAAAGAAAGAAAGAAACCAGATGCACATTTGGGGCTCATCTATGGAAAGTATTATATACTTTTTATGACTTCAGCGAGGCACTCAAATAATAAAATGATTATTGCATTTCAGTAGGATTCACAATAAAAGTGAGAAATAATAAAATTGAATTATAAATTATACAAAGCAATTACTTTTTCATTTTAAAACCAACAATTGAGTGTTCATTTGGAGACATCTCTTTGATTCTAATTGCTTTGTTGTCCTGTGGCACTGAATTGATTTTAGCTCAGGTTGACTCCATGTGTTACAGAGTAGAACTGTTTCATAAGGCTTTCTTGTCTGAAATCTTTATTGAAGCAGATCACCAGGTCTTTTCTTCCACAGTGCCACTGGGTAGGTTTGAACTGTCAACATTTTGGTTACCAGCCAACATCAATACTCTTGAAAAATTGCATTTTTTCCCAGGCTGTTGTTGATAAGTGCTGTCAAGTCAGTTCTGACTTATATAGGGGTTTGTACTTTTTGAAACGGATGGGTTTCAACTGCTGACCTTACAGTCAGTAGTCCAGTGCTTATTCTATAAAATGAAAACTGACTTTACTGCTAGATATGCAAACTAGGTGCCATGGTGAATTACAAGAAATGTGCTAGTCAAAGTGCCTGAATTTAAATAGACCATGAGGGACATCGCTTCTGGTTTCCCCTATATACCTGTACCTCTCTATCTACCTGAACTCTTGGTGTGGGACTGTAGGATCTGCACTGGACTGTGAACCACAAGGTTGGCAGTTCAAACCCACCAGCTGCTCTTTGGAAACCCTATAAAAGGTAGCTATGAGTCAGAACCAACTCGATGGCATTTAACAACATCTATCTGTCTGTCTGTCTGTCTGTCTGTCTATCTATCTATCTATTTATCAGGATCTCTGTTAGCATAGTGGTTATGATTCGGGCTGCAAACCGCAAGGTCAGCAGTTTGAAACTACCAGCTGTTCCTCGGGAGAAAGAGGAGGCTTTCTGCTCCCATAAGGATTTACAGCCTCAGAAACCTTGTATAGGGTCGCTATGAGTTGGAACTGACTCCACGGCACATAACCAACCAACCAACCAACATCTACCTATCTAGATGTCCTGGTATGGCACTGCGGGTTAATGCTCCAGACTGCAAAGCTGTTTGAACTGCAAGATTGGCAGTTCAAGGTCACCAGCTGTTCCTCAGAAACCCTATACAGGGTCGCTATGGGTCAGAACTAACTTGATGGCACTTAACAACAACAACGAATCTACCTATCTATCCTTAATTAATGTGAAATTTGCATGTATTGAATTTCACCTGGTTTATTTACATATTTTCCTTATACTCCGTGTCTTCCTTTGTCGTCATCATTTTTCGCTGATCTCTCTTTTACTATATATATATTGTCTCGTCCTTCACCCAAACTAATGTATAAACCATCCAGTTAGTGACATGCATACCTCCCTTTCCCATTTAGCTACTTTAAATGCACAGTTGAGTGAATAGTCTTAATTGTATAGAGATATATAACCACCACTACAATTACCCTAAAAGGTCTAATGTATATTTGCAGTTTATCCCCTCCTCTGACCCTGGACTACTGGCATTATAGGATTTTATAAAAATTAAATTATATAGTGTCTTAGTTATCTAGTGGAGTCCTGGTGTGGTGCTGTAGGATAATTACTAGGCTGCAAGGTCCATTTGAACTGCAAGATTGGTGGTTCAAACTCACTGGACACACCTTGAAAAGCCTATACAGGGTGGCTAAGAGTCGGAAGTAACTAGATGGCACTTAACAACAACAGTTACCTAGTGTTGCTATAACCAAAATAAAACAAATAAGTGGCTTTAACAAACAAATTTATTTTCTTAGTTCAGGAGGTGAGCGAGCCTTAAGCTGTCAGCTCCAGGGGATGGCTTTCTCTGTCAGTTCAAGAAGAAGCTTTTTGCTCTTTCTGAGTTTTTGCTTCTGGGCAATCTTCAGGTGGCTTGATACCTCTCTTCATCCATATCCGATTGCTCCCTTGCTTACTTAATTTCTTTTTTATATCAAGAGAGATTGACTCAAGGCACACCTTTTACTAATATACCAATCCTGGCTCATTAAATTGACAGAAACAACCCATTCCCAAATGGGATTATAACCTCAGGCATAGA
Organism: Chrysochloris asiatica; assembly: GCF_000296735.1. Lineage (NCBI taxonomy): Eukaryota > Metazoa > Chordata > Mammalia > Afrosoricida > Chrysochloridae > Chrysochloris > Chrysochloris asiatica. The sequence goes on from NW_006408537.1 coordinate 28,229,345, forward strand.
GGCTAAGCTTTACAACACATATTTTGGGGAACACAATTCAACCCATAACATTCCATCCAAAATTCATGTCCTTGTGACATGTAAAACACATTTCACCAATCACATCATCCCAGAAGTCTTAAATCAATTCATTCCAAGTTTAAAATCTCATTTTCTAAATCACCCAAATCGAATATGGGTGAGACTTTAGGCATGGTCTAACCTGGGGCAAGGTTCCTTTTTAGCTATGAACTTGTGAAATCTAGAATGCAAGTTATCTGTTTCCAAAGTACAATAGTAGAACAGGTACAAGATAAACACTTCCATTACATAGGAAACATTGGTGACAAAGAAAGGATAAAAGGCACAGAGCAAATCCCAAACCAGCAGAACAAGTCTTGGAATTACATTAGCTCTCAAGTCTTGGAAATACTCCTCTTTTTAAGAGGGAAAATCTGAACTTCAAACTCTGTGTGTTGACTATGCTCTCTAGATTCTGAGTGGAGACCCCTCTGCCTTTGGCTTCAGTTCTGCCTCTAAGCCAACTGGGATAACAATTCAGCTCCCTAAGCTTTGGCTGGTCCTATTCTTCTAGTTCTTTGGAATGGCAAACCTACCCAGTCACCCCCAATATGTGCTCTTCTTCTCCTTGGCCTTGGAAGCTTTGCTCCTTCAGCTTTGGTCAGGGAGCCCATCCTCTTAGCCAAACTGAATGACATTCCTACACTCATAAATGAAGTCAATGAATATCTAACTATTTGAAATCTAGGAGGCCATGACTTTGTCCTCTGAGACCACAGAGACTATGGTCCACCCTGTTATAACCTCAGAGAACTTGGCTCCAATCTTTGAGACTAAGATAGCTCTGCTTCACATGGTTTTCAAAACAGTCCTGTTGATCTCTGAGTGTCTCTAGGAATTATTCTTTTCTCTTTTTGAAGGACAATATTGATGTAGCTCTTTGGAGCTGTTTCTTTCCTGTAGAATTCCAAGAGGAGCATTCTTCACTCCATTCATTCTCTCTGTCCACCTCAGTTTAAACAGAAGGGTTTTCTGCTATGGTAGTTAGCTTGTCGCAGGCTTAATCTCTTTAAAGAAAGATTATGTAGCAATGTCATTGATGAAAATTCTAGTACACATATCCTAGAATCTAGGACACACAGAAGCTGTGTTATATGAAGATAAACATGGCAGCAGAATTGGAGGAAGACATTAACAACCTGTGATATGCAGATGACACAACCTTGCTTGCTGAAAGTGAAGAGGATTCAAAA
>NW_006408537.1:28231102-28233702 GCF_000296735.1 Chrysochloris asiatica
TACTTCAGACATATTGTCAGGAGGGACCAGTTGCTGGAGAAGGATATCATGTTTGGTAAGATGGTGGGTCAGAGAAAAAGAGAAAGACCCCCATCGAGATGGCTTGGCAAAGTGGCAACGTCAATGGACTCAAGTGTGGCAACATTAGTGAGGATGGCCCAGGATTGGACAGTGTTTCGTTCTGCTGTGCATAAGTTCCCTATGAGTCATGCATAAGGTTGCTATGAGTCGGTACCAACTCGATGGCACCTAACAACAACAACAACAGCAGGACACACAGAATATTCTGTATCTTTAAGTCTTGTTTTTATTTTGCAGTTAATTTTTATTTTATTTTGGGGAGGGGCAGATCATTTTTAAGTTCATCTCTTTACTCTCAAATTAGCTGTATATGACACAGAGAAATCATGCAGCTTAGAACTCTCCTCAGCCAAGTATCCAAGTTCATCACGTACAAGTTCTACCTTCTACCAAACATTGGACATAATTCAGACTAATTATTTCCCACTGTGTAAAAAAAGCATCACTCTTCCTCCATTCTCCTTGTTTGTTTAAAATAAAATATGTTCATTGTTTTCTTTTTAAACTTCACTTGAAACATATTTAATGTGCACTCTTCTAGCAACATTCTTTATGATTATTGAGACTTTCTCAGTATCTTTCCTCACTTCCTTCTGAACCCTCATCAGAATTGCTTTTGCTGTCTACAATTCTACCAACAGCCTTTGCAAGGCAATGCTTGCTGTTGTTAAGTTCTGTCCAGTCGGTCTGAATCACTGCAACCCTGTACAGTGTTATCCAAGAAGTGACTAGTGGGTTTGAACTGATGCCCTTGTGTTTAGCAGTCCAGGGCTTATGTTACAGCATCACACTAGAACTCCAAGGTAGACAATATATGCTTCTCTATTGTGTGGCTCTGTGGGTTAATGCATTGGACTGCAAAGTCTGTTTGAACCGCAAGTCAACCATTCAAGCACACCAGTTGTTCCTTGGAAATTCTATACAGGTCATTATGGATCAGAACTGACTTGACGGCTGTTAACAACAACAATTAGGCATCTTAAAAGTCATTCCGCCTCTATCCATCACTCAGTTCCAAAACCACTTCCATGTTTTAAGTATCTGTTAGATCAGCACTCTAACTTCTCAGAACCAAATTCTGTCCTTTGTTATCTAGTGTTGCTATAGCAGAAATACCTCAAGTGGGTAGCTTTAACAAACAGAAGTTTGTTTGCTGAGAGGTTGGAAGGCTAGAAGTCCACATTCATGGTATTGGTATTGGCTCTAGAGGAAGGCTTTCTCTCTCTGTTGACTCTGGAGGAAGATCCTTGTCTCTTTGAGGTCTACATCTAGGTGATCTTCATGTGACTTGGCATCCCTCTTCTCCCATCTCAACTTCATAGTTTACTTGCTTAATCTCTTTTAAATGTCAAAAGAGATTGACTCAAAACACACTCTACACTAACCATTAACATAATTATCATTTCCAAACAGTATTAGAACCACAGGCATAAAGACTAGGATTTGCAATACATGTTTTGGGAGGATACAATCCAATCCATAACTACCTCTAACCGAAAGGTTGTAGTTTCCAGTTCCCCAAGAGGTGTTGACATGACAAAATCTGGATGATGTATTTCTGAAAAATTAATCATTGAAATCTCTGTGGAGCACAGTTCTACTCACACACATGGGGCTCAACATGAGTTGGTTTCAATTTCATGATAATGGTTGTTGTTGTTGTTGTTAAGCGCCATTGAGTCGATTCTGACCCATAGTGACCCTGTATAGGGTTTCTGAGGAGCAGCTGGTGAGCTTGAACCGCCAACCTTGCAGTTCAAATGGCTTTGCAGTTTGATTCATTAACCCACAGCGCCACACCAGGATGTGGTAGTAGTATTATTATCGTAGTAGAAAAATTCACTTGTTTTCGATGCAACTAGCATGCAAATATGAATAAAGTACATGTTGTGAAACTTAATACAATTTAAGGATTTATGCAAATATGTTGAGATGTAACTCAGTATCAAATTCTGTGTTAGTTATCTAGTACTGCTATAATAGAAATACCATTAGTGTTTGTTTTTAAAAAAGATAAATTTATTTTCTCAAGATTTAGGTGGCTAGAATTTCTAATTCAGGACCCTGATTCTAAAGACTTTCTCTGTTGGTGCTGGAGAAATGTCCTTGTCTCTTTTGAGCATTTGCTCCTGGGCAATCTTTGTGTGACTTGCCTTGTATTTTCCCCCACTCCTGCCGCACTTGTTTGTTTAAACTCTTTTATATCTCAAAACACATTGGCTCAAAATGAACACTACACTAATCCTGAATTGTTAACAAACAAAGACAAATCATTCCCAAACGGGATTAAAACCGAAGGCACAGAGGTTTAGAATTTATAGCATTTATTTGTGGGACATGCTGTGGGTTAATGGGCTGAACTGCAAAATTGGTTTGAACTGCACCATTGGCAGTTCAAGCTCACCAGGTGCTCCTTGGAAACCCTACACAGAGTTGCTATGGGTCACAACTGACTCGCTGGCATCAACAACAATTCAACAACATCAACAACAATTCAATTGGTAAATATAGTATAGAAC
>NW_006408537.1:28234612-28235908 GCF_000296735.1 Chrysochloris asiatica
TATGACTCAGAATCGACTCCATTGCACACAACACCACCAAGAGTTCTTTATATACAAGCTTCTTGTCAAAAGCTTGTTTTGTGAACACTTTCTTCCTTCCATAGCTCAATTTTTATTTTAAGTGTGACTTTCAATGAGGAAAAGATTTTAATTTTGATTAAAGCCAATATGTTTTTACACTGAGTGTCCAGATTTTGGCTTCTAATATCATTCTCTTAAGGAGCTCTGGTAGCGTAGTGGTTACGAATCAGGCTGCGAATCTTAAGGTCAGCAGTTCAAAACTACCAGCCATTCCGCTGGAGAAAGATGAGGCTTTCTGCTCCCATAAAGATTTACAGCCTAGGAAACCCTGTACAGGGTCGCTATGGGTCAGAACCAAAGCGATGACACTTAACAACAACAACAACAAATCATTCTCCTATGAAAGAAACCAAGTTCTATAAAAGGAATCTTTCTACAGTATATGCCCGTTTAATCACTCTTGGATTTTGTACTGTTGTTTTCATACACTTGTACATTTTGTTGTATTTTTTTTTTCTTTAGAGAATTTACTGTCAATTGTATTTAAGTTCTAAGAAAAAGATCTTTATATTTGCTCATTTTGTTACCATTTCTAATGCTGTTTCTTCTCTTTCAGCAGACCTAAAAGTACATCTATCTTTATATTCCTCTATTTGGAAATATGTTTCTTTTTTTAATTGAAAGTTGTTAAAGTCCTTTACTTCTGTTTATTGGAGAAAATTGGCTCTGACTCATAGTCGGAACCATGTATAGGGATTCCGAGAAGCAACAGGTGGATTTGAACTGCTGACCTTGTGGTTCGCAGTCCAGTGCTGATCCTACATACCACACCAGAAGTTCTAGCACTAAGACCAGTTTATTATGAGGCCCAGTTTGGCATGTTTCCATTTATTTTATTCTTTCCCCAAACTTAACAAAATAACTTCACAGTCTATGTAGTGTATTTAAAAAATACTTTTAGAGCCTACCCCTTATATTTTATATTTTCACTTGTATTTTGCTTTTGTGTTCATCTTTAAAGGTAAATTGTTATATCAACACTCGGCCTCAAATTAAGAGCCAGGCAAATTCTATTCCATAACCAATCTAGTTATTTGCAATAGCAAAATATAAAGTAATTAACATAATTTCTTTCGAGTGCTAAGTTAAACCATAAGAGGTAATTAACTGATTGCTATATCCAAGTGTTAAAAATAGTGGCACGTATTACATAATAAAGGAGCTCTGGTAGTATAGTGGTTACAAATCGGGCTGCGAACCGCAAGGTCAGCAGTT
>NW_006408537.1:28237837-28239295 GCF_000296735.1 Chrysochloris asiatica
AATTTTTGAATTTTCATTAGCAAAATTTTACTTGCATGCCATAAAAGTGAAATTATCCTACGATTTCTGCATTTCATTGGGTCGCCTCTCTTTGGAATGGGCACAGATATGGATCTCTTCCAGTCAATTGGTCAGGTAGCTGTCCTCCAAATTTCTTCACATAGATGAGTCAGTGACTCCAAGTGCTGCATCAGTTTGTTGAAAGATTTCAATTTGTATTCGATCAATTCCTGGTGCCTTGTCTTTGTCTTCAACCTTCAAACTCCTTGAATTCTACCTCCAGTGTCACTGGCTCTGGATCATATGCTACTTCTTGAAATGGATGAACATTGATAATTTCATTTGACTCTTCCAACTTCATTTGATATTTTCTGCATCATTCAATATTTTGTCCATAGAACCCTTCAAACTTACAAGGCGAGCCTTGAACTTTTAAAAAAATTTCCTTCAGTTTGAGGAGTGCTGAGCATGTTCTTCCTTTTGGTTTTCTAATTCTAGGTCTTTGTAATATTTGACTTTGTGTTTTCAAACTGAAATTTTCTTTGAAATTTGGTATTCAGCTCTTTTACCTCCTCATTTCTTGCATTTGCTTTAGCATCTTCTACACTGGAGAGCAAGTTTCAGAGTCTCTTCTGACTACTATTTTGGTCTTTTCTTTCTTTCTTGTCTTCTTGATGACCTTATGGAGTTCTTGATGTCATCCCCAAACTCTTCTGGTCATTCTACTTTAGTGTCTATTGCATCAAATCTGTTTTTCAGATGATCTTTAAATTCAGGTGGAATATGTCCAAGGTCATATTTTGGCTTTCATTACTTGTTTTAATTTTTGTTAGCTTCAGCCTAAACTTGCATATAAGAAATTGATAGTCTATTCCACAGTCAGTCCCTGGTCTTGTTTTGGCTGATTATATGGAACTTTTCCACCATCTCTTTTCACAGATGTAGTCAATTTGATTTCTGTGTATTCCATCTAGTGAGTTCTGTCTGTATAGTCATCTCTTATGTTGTTTAAAAAATTATTTTCAATGAATAAGTCATTAGTCTTGGAAAAGTCTATCATGCAATTTCCAGCATAATTTCTGTCACCAAGGCAATTTTCCTAAGAACTTATGTTTCCTCTTTGTTTCCAACCTTTGCCATCCAATTGCCAGTAATTATTAATATATCTTAGTTGCATGTTTGATCAATTTTAGACTGAAGAAGTTGTTAGAATTCTTTAATTTGATCATCATTGGCCTTAGTGGTTGGTGCATAAATTTGAATTATAGTGGTATTATCTGGTCTTCCTTATAGATGTATAGAAATTATCATTTCACAGTGTTGTACTTCAAGACAGATCTTGATATGTTCTTTTTGATGATTAATGCAATGCTATTCCTCTTCAATTTATCATTCCAGGCATAGTAAACCATGCAAATGTCAGATTCAAAATGAGCAATACCAGTCTATTTTAACTCA
>NW_006408537.1:28242280-28243137 GCF_000296735.1 Chrysochloris asiatica
CAGGTTGTTAATGAGTCTTCCTCCAATCCTGATGCCACGTTTTTCTTCATATGCTACTTTGCTAGGTGTAGCAAATTCAAGAGGAATGGTTTACATTCATCATGAAAAAGAGCATTTCAAAATCTATCCTGAATTACAGTGCTGTCTGTGATAGGATAATATCCATAAGCCTACAAGGAAGACCAGCTAAAACCACTATTATTCGAATTTATCCACCAACCACTAAAACCCTAGATGATGAAATTGAAGAATTCTACCAACTTCTTAGTCTGAAATTGGTCAAACAGGATATCAAGGTGCAATGATAATTACTAATGATTAGAATGCAAAGTTTGGAAACAAGGAGGAAGGACCAGCAGGTAGAAAGAAAATCAAGTCTTGGTGATATAAATGATGCTGGAGGTCTGATGGTAGAATTTTATAAGACCAATGATTTATTTATTTCAAACATCTTTTTTTCTATAAATATGGACCTCACCATATGGACTATCAAGGAATCACATTAACTACATCTGTGTGAGAAGACAATGGAGAAGCTCCAATATCATCAACCAAAATAAGGCCAAGGGTCAACTGTTGAACAGTTTATCAATTGTTCATATACAAGTTCAGGCTGAAGCTGAAGAAAATAAAAACAATTCCATGAGAGACCACGAATATATCTTACCTGAATTTAGAGACCATCTCAAGAACAGATTTGATGCAACAGACACTAATTACTAAGAACCAGAAGAGTTTTGGGATGACATCAAGAGCAACATACATGAATAATGCTAGAGGTCATGAAAAAGACAGCTGAAAAAAAGAAAAAAACAAATCAAAAATGGATGTCAGAAGAGACTCTGAAATTTGCCCTT
>NW_006408537.1:28244177-28245532 GCF_000296735.1 Chrysochloris asiatica
TGATATGCATATGATACAAACTTACTTGATGAAAGGGAATGGGATTTGAAATACTGTTGAAGATCAAAGACTATAGTCTAGTACGGATTGGACCTTAATTTAAATAAAAAGAAAATCCTCACAACTGGATCAATAAATGACTTAATGATAAGCAGAGAAAACAATGAAGTTGTCAAAGTCTTAAATTTGCTTGGATCCATAATCACTACTCATGGAAGCAACAGTCAAGAAATCTAGCAATGTATTACATTAGGCAATCTGCTGCAAAAGACCTCTTTAAAGAGTTCAAGATTAAAGATGTTCTTTTGAGGACTAAGGTTTGCTGAGCACAAACCATGATAGTTTCAATCCCCTCATATGAATTTGAAAGTTGGGCAATAAATACTTACAGAACACAGTAGATGAATCAATTATATGAATTATGGTATTGATAAATAATATTGACAGTACAGTGGATAGCCACAATAACAAACAAATCTGTCTTGAAAGAATACAGCCAGAATGCTCCTTAGAAGAAAGAATGACAAGACGTTCACATCTTATACTTTAGACACGTCATCGGGAGAGAACAGTCCCTGGAATACAACGTCATACTTCAAAAAGAGCAAGACCCCCAACAAGATGGATTGACACAGTGACAGGAACAGTAAGTGGGCCCAAAGGTAACAATTGTGAGGATAGAACAGGACCCAAAGTGTTTCTGCTGTACAAGATAAAGTACCCAAGGGCTATGCTGTTATTAAGCTAATGCAGTTATCATTTTCCTTCAGACTTCTAGTTATGTGATAAAAAATAAATGACATTTTTAAGCTAGTGTGTTCCAAACTTTAATGTAAATATAAATTGATGAGGATCTTGGTAAAACGTAGATTTGGATTCATTAGTGCTGGGCTTGGGTCCAACACTCCACTTTCCTAAATTTTCCAAGTACTTTTGATACTATGGATCATAGGTTTTATTGTTAGGGATTAAGGATCTTTTATCAATATTATTCATAGCTAAAAATATCCTACATGTTTTCCTACTACTAAAGCAAGGGAGCCACTTACGTTACTATAGCAAAAGATATCTGGGAAAGAGCCATGATTCTTGTTGTTGTTAGGTGCCATTAAGTTGGTACCTAATCATAGCAATCTTATGCAAAACAGAACGAAATACTGCCCGATCGATCCTGGGCCATCCTCACTATTATTGCCATGATTGAGCCTATTGATGCTGCCACTTTGCCAAGCCATCTCACTGGGGGTCTTCCTCTTTTTTCTGACCTTCCACCTTACCAAACATGATATCCTTCTCCAGTGACTGGTCCCTCCTGACAATATGTCTGAAGTATGAGAGATGAAGCTTGGCCATCT
>NW_006408537.1:28246212-28247874 GCF_000296735.1 Chrysochloris asiatica
TGTTCGAACAACTGCCTCTTGGTCCAGGTACAGATTCCTCTGAGCACAATTAAGTGTTCCGGAATACTCATACTTCACAGTTTTGTCCATAGCTTGTCGTGATCCACACAATCAAAAACCTTTGTGTAGTCAATAAAGCACAGGTAAACATCTTTCTGATATTCTCTGCTTTCAGCCAAGATCCACTGGACATCAGAAATGATATCCCTCATTCCATGGCCACTTCTGATTCTGGCTTAAGCCTCTGGAAGTTCTCTATCAATGTATGCTTGCAGCCATTTCTGTATTACCTTTAATAAAAGTTTACTCGCATGGGATATCAAAAAGCCTGCCTGATGATTTCCGCCTTCTGTTGGGTCACCTCTGGAATGGGCACAAATATGGATCTTTTCCAATCAGTTGGCCACAGTTGTCTTCTAGGTTTCTTGGCATAGATGACTGAGTGCCTCCTGTGCCACCTCACTTTCTTGAAAGATTCAATTTTTATTCCATCAATTCCTGGTGCCTTGTTCTTTGCCAATTCCGTCAATGCACATTGGACTTCCTCCTTCAGTATTCTTGGCTCTTGTTCATATGCTAACTCTTGAAATGGTTGAACATCAACCATTTTATTTTGATGCAGTGACTCTGCATATTCCTTCCATTTCTTTTGATGCTTTCTACATAATTCAGTCATTTTCCCAGAGATCTTTCAGTAATGCAAGTTGAGGCTTGAATTTTTTCTTCAGATCCCCTAGCTTGAGAAATACTGAGAGTGTTCTTTCTTTTTGGTTTTCTGACTCCAAATCTTTGCAAATTTTGTTGTAATATTTGGCTTTATCTTCTCGAGCTGATCTTTGAAATTTTCTGTTCAGCTCTTGGACCTCCTCAATTCTTCCATTTGCTTTAGCATCTCTACATTGGAGAGCAAGTTTTAGAGTCTCTTCTGACATCCATTTTGACCTTTTCCTTCTTTCTTGTCTTCTTAATGACTTTTTGTTTTCTTCATATATGATGTTCTTTATGTCATCCCACAACTCTTCTGGTCTTTGGTCTTTAGTGTTTAATATATCAAATCTGTTCTTCAGATGATCTCTAAATTCAGATGTTGCTCTCGTGAACTTGTTTTCATTTTCTTCAACTTCCGTTTGAATTTGCATATGAGTAATTGATGGTCTGTTCCACAGTCTGTCCCTGGCCTTGTCTTCACTGATGATATGAAGCTTTTCTATCTTCTTTCTGCAGATGTAGTCAATTTGATTTCTATGTTTTCCATCTGGTGAGGTCCATGTGTTTAGTCGTCTGTTATGCTGTCTAAAGAAGGTATTTGAGATGAACAAATCATTGGTTTTTCAGAATTCTATCATGCATTCTCCAGCATCATTTTTATCACCAAGGCCATATTTTCCAAATACTGATCCTTCCTCTTTGCTTCCATTTTGCATTCCAATCACCAGTAATGGTCAATACATCTTGATTGCACATTTGATCAATTTCAGATTGAAGAAGTTGATAGAATTCTTCTATTTCATCCTTACTGACTTTAGTGGTTGGTGCGTAAATTTGAATAATAGTGGAATTAACTGGGCTTCCCTGTAGGCACATGGCTATTATCCTATCACAGACAGCGATGTACCTCATGACTGATCTGGATATGTTCTTTTTGACAATGAATGCAACACC
>NW_006408537.1:28248109-28265277 GCF_000296735.1 Chrysochloris asiatica
CCTGCAGGCTTTTCTCCCACGGGCTTAATCCATTCATGTCATCACAGGCAACTCTACTTTGAGGAGTCAGCTCTTCCCAAGTCCCATTTTGAGTGCTTCCCAACCTGAGAGGCTCATTTTCCAGCACTATATCTGACAGTGTTTCTCTGATATTCATAAGGTTGTCAGTGACTAAATATTCAGAAGTAGTTTGTCACTCCTTCTTCCTAGTGTGTCTTTGTCTGGAAGCTCATCTGAAACCTGTCCACCATGGGTGACCCTGCTGGTACTTAAAAAATACCAGTGGCATAGCTTCCAGAATCACAGTAACTCACAAACCACCACAGCACGACAAACTGACAGACGACTGGTGGTAGCTGTGATAACTAAGGATTTGTGCCCAATTGGCTGGACCAGGATTATCAGTGGTTTAGCAGTTAAAATGTAGTTATAGTTATCCCCTCAATGATGTGATCTTACATAATGAAATCAATCACATGACGTGATCTGATAGGATCAGCTCTGACCTGATGTTCTTATTCTATGTTTTATAAATCTTCACTTCTATGATGTTAATAGGAGTCTTGATGCACCAGACTGCAAAGTCGGCTTGAACTGTGAGGTCAGTGATTCAAGCTCACCAGTCACTCCTAGGAAACTCTCTGCAGGGTTGCTATGGGTTGGAACTGACTTGATAGCACTTCAGAACAATAACAACAACAATAACAACAACATGCTATTAATGAGGTCAGATGTAGTCTACAAGGTTAGGTTGTAAGGGGATCAATCTCTTTTGAGGTATAAATGGAGAGAGATGTCATCAGATGAGTTGGACCTACTACTCCCAAGGAAGAGGAGCCAGGAGCGGAGTATATCCTTTGGACCTGGGGTCTCTGCACTGTAAAACTCCCAGACGTGTTGGAAGGTTGATGCCAAGACACATAGCTATCTCCAAGCAATACAGTACCTACAGATGCCTAAAGGAGACAAGGATCTTTCCCCACAGTGGTACTCTGAATTTGGACTTCTAGCCTTCAAAGCTGTGTGAGAACACATTTCTGTTTGTTAAAGATATCAAATTGTGTTATTTCTGTTATAGAAACACTAGATAACTAGGATAACAGCTAAGCAAACTGGCTTGGACTGAGGTAAAGGTTCCCAGATTGCCAGTGTACCCTGGACTTTTCTTTCTCTTTTCTCATTTATTTGTGTAGGCTTATTTATGTTTTTCTCATGAAGAAAGCTAGTAGTTTCTTTTAAAAGAAATCTATATCATATGGTAATAATTTGACCTATTGTTGAATGACTATGTGATGTTGTAGAGGAGAAAACAACCCATATTCAAATATATAAATATTATGTTGTTGTTGTTATGTGCCGTGGAGTTGGTTCTGACTCACAGCGACCCTACACACAGGGTTTCTGAGTCTGTAAATCTTTATGGGAGCAGACCGCCTCATTTTTCTCCCACGGAGTGGCTGGTAGTTTCGAACCGCTGACCTTAAGGTTCACAGCCCGATTTGTAACCACTATGCTACCAGAGCTCCTTAAGTCATAAATAGTAGTAAACAAGACAAAGACAAACATAGAACACCCAGAAAAGGGAAATCATTGATGAAGCTGAGATAAATTTCCAAAGTTCTGTCTCCATGTGGTGACCTTTAGTACAGCACAGCTTCTCTCAGGAACCCTAGACAGGTTTGTTATGAGTTGGAGCTGATGAGATAACAACAGATACTCTTATCAGGACTTATTTCAAAACACTAACATAATGTCAAAAGTTGCGCTAGAAAAATGCACAAAATTTTTGCTCTTGTAGCCTGGTACTAGCCAGCTCTACCACATCTGTGACTATATAAATTGCTGTTGTTAAGTGCTGTCAAGTTGGATCTGACTCATAGTGACACTGTATAAGGTTTCTGAGGAGCAGCTGGTGAGCTTGAACTGCCAACCTTGCAGTTCCAATGGCTTTGCTGTCTGCCACATTAACCCACAGCACCACACCAGGGCTCATATTTTATTAAATTAACAAAACATCAAACAAGGCTCTAGTTAAAAAAATAATATTATTTTCCCAAATAAGAAAATTTCACATATTTAGATGGGTAATAAGTAAGAGTATGTAAAGGTATGAAAAAATAACACATAAACCTCTAATCCACAAATAATTTACACTTAATACTTTGTAATGAACCATTATAAATCAGAATTTTTAATTGAAGTAATTGAAAATTATTGTGGTTTAATTAAGCAAGAAAATAATTTGTTAAGAGGATGTTAAGTAGTTTAGAGAATATTGAGAAGCTGAGAATGGCAAGTTTCCTAAGCAGTCAAGGAAAATATTGCCAATGTAAAACTAGTTCTGTAGGAAAAATTTGCAACTGCCGCCAAATAGAAATTCTTTGTCTCTTACTTCTTTAAGTCACTAATTCTTTATTCTTTGCCTGTGATAACGGCACAGGTCAGTTTATGTGTCTGTGTCTTGACTGCAAAGGAATCTGGCACATGTATATCAGCTCCTAGGTTGTTCAAGCCACTCTTGCCTCCCACACAAACTAAAAGGCAGAAAAGTTCCCAAATATTGGAAAGAGGTTCAATAGTCAAAAAAATTAACATTTCTTTATTATTATATAAAGTTGGAATCATACAAAATATACAATTAAATAGTTTGATTTTTAAACTAATTAACATCATATCAGGAGAATTTCTCTGCCATTTTCTTTGGCTCAGTTTACAGTGATTGTATAACACTCCATTATATGCTACTTCCCAATTACATAATTACTACTTTTCCCCTGAAAGCATTAATCTCTTTAACCACTTTTGCAACTTTTATTTGAAAGGTTTACCAAACATTTGACTCTCTATAAGGAGCTCTGGTAGCGTAGTGGTTACGAATCGGGCTGCCAACCTTAAGGTCAGTGGTTCGAAACTACCAGCTGCTCCGCGGGAGAAAGATGAGGCTTTCTACTCCCGTAAAGATTTATACCCTTGGAAACCCTGTACAGGGTCGCTATGGGTCGGAACCGACTCGACGGCACTTAACAACAACAACAACAAGTAATAAAACCTGATAATCAACTTAGTTTTTTGTCTTAATCTAGTAACTCAAAAATTTTTAAGAATCATACATTTTTACATATAGTTTGAGGGAGGGTCTTTTCAAGAAGCAAAAAGTTTGTGGTATCTAACACACAAATGTTACTGTAATTGTTACTTTACAGACATGCATTAGAGCTGGCCCAAAGCAGAGCTCTATTCAAATTTCGATTTCTTAACCAATTACTGTTTTCCTGAGTAGCTTTATATTCTTTTGGACATTTGTTCCTGAATGGCTGGAAAGCAATATTTAATTTTTCTTTGTAGCATTTCTTAGAACTGTGTCCCAGAAATTCTTGAATTTTAAAGTTACATCCAAAAGTTTTATGAGCAGGAACCATATTGTTGTTGTTATGTGCCATGGAGTCGGTTCCGACTCATAGTGACCCTATACAGGGTTTCCGAGGCTGTAAATCTTTACGGGAGTAGAACACCTCATCTTTCTCCCGCGGAACAGCTGGTAGTTTCGAACTGCTGTCCCTGAGGTTCGCAGCCCAATTCGTAACCACTACGCTACCGGAGGAACCATATATGTTAATATAAAATGTGACCATGTCCTTACTGACTGCTAACCAAATTATTCTGGGCTGAGGTAAAGGTTCCCAGACTGCCAGTCACCCTGGACTTTTCTTTTTTCTCATTTGTTTGTGTAGGCTTATTCATGTTTTTCTCGTGAAGGTTAGTAGTTTCGTTAAAAACAATCCATATCATATATCAATAATTTGACCTATTATTGAATGTGTGATATTGTACAGAATAAAAAACACCAGACCCATTTTCAAATACATAAATATTATGTTGTTGTTCTTAAGTGCCATCGAGTTGGTACCAACTCATAGCAACCCTGTATAGGGTTTCCGGGGAGCGCTGGTGAGCTTGAACCACTAACCTTGCGGTCCCAAGTGACCTTGCAGTCTAGCCCATTAACTAACCCACAGTGCCACACCAGGACTTAAATCGTAATCAGGAATAAACAAGACAAAGATAAACAGATCACTCTGGTGAGGGAAATCATCACTGAAGCTGAGATGAGTTTCTAAAGTTCTATCTCCATGTTGTGACCTTTAATACCACACAGAGAATAGAGGAATCTCTATAACAGAGTTTTAGAATACTATTATACTTTTTCTGACTTTGTTGTTGTTGTTGTTATGTGCCGTGGAGTCGTTTCCGACTCATAGTGACCCTGCACAGGGTTTCTTAGACTCTAAATCTTTACGGGAGCAGAAAGCCTCATCTTTCTCCCGCAGAACAGCTGGTAGTTTCGAATTGCTGACCGTGAGATTAGCAGCCCGATTCCTAACCACTACGCTACCAGAGCTCCTTTGTTGTTGTTGTTGTTATGTGCTGTGGAGTCGGTTCCTACTCATAGCGACTCTGTACAGGGTTTCCGAGGCTATAAATCTTTACAGGAGCAGAAAGCCTCATCTTTCTCCCGCGGAAAGGCTGGTAGTTTCGAACTGCTGACCTTGTGGTTCGCAGCCCGATTCATACCACTACGCTACCAGAGCTCCTTGCATGAGGTGGCGATATTACATGAAAAATATCACCACCAATGCCTCATGTATTGGAAAGAAATGAGGTTGTGAATGATCATGTGTTTGATACTTTTCTTGCAATTTTATCAGCATGAGAAGTATTGAGAAGCTAGTTGGCTGGCCCTACTCTGGTAGCGTAGTGGTTATGAATTGGGCTGCGAACCTTAAGGTCAACAATTCGAAACTACCAGCTGTTGTGCAGGAGAAAGATGAGGCTTTCTGCTCCCGTAAAGAATTACAGCCTCGGAAATCCTGTACAAGGTCGCTATGAGTCGAAACTGACTCCATGGCACATAACCACTACCACCTACAAATAGACCAAGTTGTAAAGTGAAGAGATGAACTCAGGGCTAAGAAGTCACAACTTAAGTGCTAAATAAAAGACCTCAAAGTTTCCAGTTATGCTCTGAAAGAAATCCTTATTGCTTGTAGTAACAGCTGACATGGCTGAAAACCAAACCTAAAGTTTTGTCATAAAGTGACTGAGTTACAACACCAACTGAATTCCCACCGTATATTGGGATCTGACATTAAAGTGAGGGCATTTATTGGGAAGAAATGGGATCCTGAAACTTGGAATGGGAACTTTGTTGTTGTTGATGTTAAGGACTGTGGAGTTGGTTCTGACTCATAGCAACCCTGTATAGGGCTTCTGAGAAGCGACTAGTGAGCTTGAACTGCAGACCTTGTGGTTCAAACCGACCTTGCAGTCCAGTGCATTAGCCCAAAGCACCACTCGTGGATGGGATAGGAATGTATGGTAGATAATCAGGAAGCTGGGGACATTGGGTCCTTCAACTCTGTTGAATCACTCTTGCTAACAAAACCACCACTCCCATCTGAAGAGATTACTCCATCTCTGTCTACTTACCTATTATCAGCAAAATCATTACCTCCTTTACCCATACTTGATGGGATTAACCTAATTGTGCCTACTAAAATGATTCCTGAGGCACTATGTGGAGTATCTCCTTAGATGTCATGTAAGACATTGCTTAATGTTCTCAGAAGGCACCTCTAAAATTACTGCTTCTCGACCTACAACTGGACTCCTGGTGTGGAACTGTAGGATAGGCACAGAACTGCTAACCACAAGGTCAGCAGTTCAAATCCACCAGCTGCTCCTCAGAAACCCTTTGCACGGTCACTATGAGTCAGAGTCAATTCAATGATACTTAACAACAAGACCTATAGTTAGACTTAAGTCCTAGTGAGTTCCCGAAGGTAAAGTACAAATTGTGACTCAGGAAGAAGTATGCTACACTCCAAAAGAACTGCTTGATTTCTCTAATATGCATGAACAGAAATCTAGAGATTATGTGTGGGGATGATTATAAAGGGCATGGGATAATGGTGCAAGGAACATAGGTTGGTTCAGTCTGAATTTATAGATAAGGGCCTACTAAGCACAGATTCAAGGAGCTCTGATAGTACAGTGGTTATGAGTCAGGCTGCCAGTCTCAAAGCCAGCTGTTTGAAACTACCAATAGTTTCTCAGGAGAAAGATGAGGCTTTCTGCTCCCATAAAGATTTATAGCCTCAGAAACCCTATACAGAGTCGCTGTTAATCAGAATTGACTCCACAACACCTAACCACTACCAACACCAAGCACAGATTCTTCATTCAATGTTTCAGCTCAAAAGGTTAGGAGAGGAACTAATAGTTTATTTGGTTGGTTCACTGATGCATGGGTTGTGTGGTGGCCTACATTAGGTTGAAGTACGAGATTTGCCATGAAGGTACTCTCTATTTGAGCGTATTTATCAAGATAGACTCATAAATCTACATATTCCCAGAAGACCCCCCTTTTACAACAGTGAAGAAAATTTGTGAGGGAGCCCCAGCATCCTTGATGATTGCTGTGATTGTTATTAAATATAAATCAGACTTGATGGTAGGAACTTTGCTAATTGAATAAAGACACCGAACTACAATGAGGTTGAGTAGAAACTCTATGTTGATAAGGCCCAAGTGTCAGCACTTAACAAAAACAATGTGGGCATGATTACCATAATGGACAGCTGAATAAAAGTAGTGATCAGAATAGTCTGACTCATGTGGATTTATGATGTTGGCTATTTTGGTAGGGTGTCCCTAGGAATGAAGTAGATGGGAAATCTACTAAATATTTTCTTGATTTATACAAGTGAAATAATTCTAGGTCAAGTGAATGGCAGTCTGATTTGAATCACCAGAATAGAGAGTCATGGCCTCAGATCAATTCCCGGCTTCAGCCAATTTATAGATTCACAATCCCTTGAATATGGAGTCTTGGTGTGGCGCTGTGGGTTAATGTACTGGACTGCAAAGTCAGTTTGAACTGTAAGGTCAGTGGTTCAGGCTCACCAACCGTTCCTCAGAAACCCAATACAGGGTCACTATGGGTCAGAACCAACTCAACAGCACATAACAACAACAAAAATCCCTTGAATGAAGGAAAGGCCTGGTATGCTTCAGGAAGGGCCCTTCCGCACTATGGAAAGTCATGCTGTAAGTCTTTTTCCCTGCCATCCCCAAAGGGATCTATGGCCTTTTACAAGAGTGACTGTTCACTGAGGAAAAGACTTCACGTTTCAGTGATTACTGGACACTGGGCTGGAATCAACACTAATTCCAAGAGACCCAAATGTCACTGTAGTACACTTGTCAAGTTATTAATGGAGTCTTAGCTGAGGTCCATCTCATTGTGGATCCCCAAACTAGTCTGTAGTGATTTCCCCAATGGGATGGCGCCACTCAGTATTATACCTAGTGATCCATTCACAAAGTTTTTGCTTCCTGTCCCTGTAACACTATGCTCTTTGGATTTGGATATGTTAATTTCAAATGGAAGAATACTCCCACCTTGAGCCACAAAAGAATGCCACCTGGCGACTTTGGGCTCCTCATGTGTTTGGACCAGAGTCTTGGTGTGGTGCTGTGGGTTAATGCGCTGGACTGCAAGGTCCATTTGAACTGCAAAGTCAGTGATTCAAATTCACCAGCCGCTCTTCAGAAACCCTATAAAGAGTCGCTATGAGTCAGAACTGACTCAGCGACACTTAACAACAACAACGTGCTTTTGGACCAATAGGCAAGGAAGGGAGTTACTGCACTTTGTGGTGTCATTGATCTTGACACTACTAGGGGAAAATGGGATTGCCATTACATAATATAGATAAGGAAGACTATGTGAAGAATCCAGGAGATCCTTAAGACGTCTGTTAGTGCTAGCAAGTCCTGTAACTCAAGTCGGTGGTAAAAGAGAGCAGCCCAGTTCTGATATAACTACTAATGGCCCAGACCTTTTAGGAATGAAGTTTTGTGTCACTCTAGTACGTAAAGAGCCACTATCAGCTGAGGTGCTTGCCTAGGGCAAAGGGAATACAGAATGGGTGACAGAAGAAGCTAGTTCTAAATCCCAGCTACATCTATGTGGCCAGTTATGGAAATGAGGATTGTAATTGTTCTAAGTACTTTTTCCTTGGGTGTGTACATCAGATATTTTTATTTGGTTCACTTATAAAATATAAGATGTAAATAGGGTTAGTGTGTTTTCAGTTGTATGTGTACTAGTTGCATCACGTTAGACACAAGAATGACTTTACAGGCATCTTTAGAGGTTTTGTATGGTTTAAGGGGGTGTGCATATGTGCCATGTTAACAAGGGGTTTACTGGGATAGATAAGGTTTTGTGTCAACTTGACTAGGCCAGGATTTTCAGTGGGTTGGCACTTAAAATGTAGTTAATTCCTCATGATGAGATCACCTATGAGCAATTAACCAATTGAAAGGAAATATTCTCAAGGGTATGGTTTCTTCCAATATATTGAACCCTCAGGCTACGTTTGCTTGATTTTTGCTGGGTGTGGATTCATTCTGCATCTGGCTCTTTATCCTACCTCTGGTTCTTTGGACTTGAGCCAGAGGCCTGCTCTATTGCCTGCCCATCCTGTGATTCATCAGCAGCTGGTCATCTTACGTGCCCTCCCTGCCTGTCGCCATCTGACCTGCTGATCTTGGTTAACAGTCCTGCATCTACATTAGTCAGAAGTCTCCAGCCTGACATCTGACCAGGGGACTTGGGACTTCCTACCTTTATAACTATGGGAACCATTTCCTTTATATAAACCTCTCTGTATATGTGGTGGTGGTGGTTATGTGCCATGGAGTCAGTTCAGACTCATAGCGACCCTGCACTGGATTTCCGAGGCTGTAAATCTTAATAGGAGCAGAAAGCCTCATCTTTCTCCCATGGAAAGCTGGTAGTTTTGAACTGCTGAACTTGCGGTTTGCAGCCAGATTCATAACCACTATACTACCAGAGTTCTCTGTATATATATATATATATATAATGTTATTACCGTTGCTTAGTTTATCACTGGAAATAATAAATGATATTATTGCTGTTGTTGAATGCCGTCAAGTTGGTCCAACTCATGGCAGCCTTGTATAAGGTTTTCAAGGAGCAGCTAGTGAGTGTGAACTGCTAATTTGTGGTTAGTAGTCCAGTGCTTATCCTACAGTGCCACACAAGGACTTCAATAACTTTATAGAATCAGTTATTTAATTAGTAAAATTGTTCTATTTTCAGAAAGGAGTAAATTTCAATGAAGCTAGTAGTATTATTTCAGCAATTTAATTAAGCACCTACATTTTGGTATTTTAAGCACATTAGAAAGTATAGAGTATTTTTAGGATAATCATAAGCTGTTTATTATTATCCTTAATTTTTTTAGAGGCATTAAGGAAGCCTAGAGAATGCTTAGAAGAGGTCTGGCACTAATTGATATATGTTGCATGAAACTGAATTCTGATCCTCAAGACCCAGCTCTTTGTAAGCAAAAGAGATAATTTTAAATGTGTTCTATTTTATACATAAAAATAGCATTTATCCACCATCTGTGGGGCATGTGTTCTGAGATTTTGCTGACAGTAGGAATGAATTTACAGTGATTCAGCCACATCTTATGCCAAGACCCCACTTATGACCAAGTTGGCCAGTGTTAGGGGCTGCTGGCTACAGATATGAATCAGAAAAAAAACTGACTGCCTTACTTGGGTTTAAATTTTTTTATCCAGAAATGTTATAGCCAATCAAAATCTTTATAAATATAGTACTTGCCATGAAAAGGGGAGCCTATGGGGAGAACTTTAGCTATGGCCATTGTAAGTATACCATACCTCCAGCCAGCTTTGTTTCCTCTGGCATAGCTTCTGAGAATAGAAAGATACAACATAGGAGTATTTAGTGCTAAAATATTTCAGGTTTCTGGTCTTCCACTGGAAATTAATGACTGTCAGCCTATCAAGTCCACAAATGCTTTTGGAAGAATTTAACTTTTTTTTTTCCCAAGCTATTTTTTAAAGCATCTGAAGATAATTCATAAAAAAATACATTATAAAATATATGTCATCAGCACACACTTAAGCTATATATGTGTGTAAAATCAACTATGCTTGGAAATTACTTAGTTTTTTACAGTTCTATATCAGAAATTTTTTCAATAATTGATTTCATTAGCCATCATTATAGTCTGTGTAAAACAAATAAGAACAATGTAAAATTGGGAAACTATTTCAGATAGAATACTTATTGAAAATAAACTCAAAATTATAATGAGAATGCATTTTTATATTGACCTCATAGTCCTAACATATAAGTTTACTGCTCTTAGATAGGCTGTTTTACTGAGATTGTATAAGATGCTTTGCCCTCCAA
This sequence comes from Chrysochloris asiatica, assembly GCF_000296735.1. Classification (NCBI taxonomy): domain Eukaryota; kingdom Metazoa; phylum Chordata; class Mammalia; order Afrosoricida; family Chrysochloridae; genus Chrysochloris; species Chrysochloris asiatica. Next base: position 28,258,428 of record NW_006408537.1, read on the forward strand.
TATATTGGTGTGGTATACATAGGAATCCTAGTGTGATGCTATGGGTGAATGCGCTGGACTGCGAAGTTAGTTTGAACTGCAGGGTGGATGGTTCAAGCTCACCAGCTGCTCCTTGGAAACCCTATACAGGGCCACTATGAGTTGGAACCGACTTGATGGCACTTAACAGCAACAAAACACATGGAAAAGAGTCCTTGTGTGGCAATGTAGGATGAGCACTACACTGCTAATCATAAGGTTTGAGGTTCACATATCAGTCACTCCTTGGAAACACTATTTTAGGCTGCTATGAGTCAGACCAACTCTGTGGTACTTAGCAACAGTGACATACATGTAAGACTTGTTACCTACTGAGGTCTAAAAAAATTTTCAACTTGTTCAGTTTACATATTTATATGTTTTGGTAGATTTTATGTATAACTCTAGGGAGGGAAGCCCACTGAATCAACAATTTATAGTCTTTAAAATAACATTTTTGATTTTAAAACGTTTCTATTTTCCTTCACTTAGGCACTTTCTAAATAGTTATAATGACTAGCTGTAAGAAAGAAAAAAATGACCCAACCATTGCTTCCATGACCCACTGTACTCAGCTTGGTTCAGTAATTCATTGAAATGGACACATAGAACTCAGACACCACACTCACAGTTAGGCAGTTTGTTAGGGAAGTTAGGTTATAATTCAAGGTCAGAAATGCTCAGGGCACAATTCTTCCAGTCAAGAGAACTTCTCCACAGCCATGCCCACAGGCAGGTCTATCTCTGCCCAGCTAATGCTACTAAGTTCTATCAGGACTGCTTACAAATACCCACAGGACATGCCACTCCACAATAAGCTTCAGCCTGAGGGCAATTGGCTGTGGTTCCATGGGTCAGCAAATAGCTCCCCCAATTAAGTGCTTGGAGGCACCCTGCTCTGCAAACAAGCCTCTTGCCTAATGACACTCGAGTTTTACTTGTACTAGGATCTCTGGGACCAAATGATATTTTTACAACCACAATTAACTCTGTTAATCACTCACTATTAAATCATATACTCCTACCAGCATCTTCTTTCAACCTCTCTTACCCTGACCTAGCAGGGCAAACTCATGGTTTGGTGAGAATTACAAAGACTATGGGTAGAAGAGTCAGATGTGATCATTGATTACACTGCTGCAATATCTAAATCTGTGTATTGGTTGGTTGGTAGTGTGCTGTGGAGTTGGTTCCTACACATAGCGACCCTTTATAGGATTTCTGAGGCTGTAAATCTTTACGGGAGCAGACTGCCTCATCTTTCTCCCACAGAACGGCTGGTAGTTTTGAACTGCTGACCTTGAGGTTAGCAGCCGGACTCAACCCCTACACTACCAGAAATCTGTGTATAAGCAAGTGTAAAATAAATCTCAAAAACAATTACCTTAGCGATTATGCATAGGGAGAAAGCAGCTCACCTTTATGGTGTATATTACTTTTATTTACTTGGATTGTTGTTGTTGTTGTTGTTATGTGCCGTCGAGTCGGCTCCGACCCATAGTGACCCTGTACAGGGTTTCCGAGGGTGTAAATCTTTACGGGAGTAGAAAGCCTCATCTTTCTCCCGCGGAGCAGCTGGTAGTTTCAAACCGCTGACCTTAAGGTTCACAGCCCGATTCATAACCACTATGCTACCAGAGCTCCTTGGATAGTACTGATTTATTTTAACTTATAATTGGCTTTATAATAACATGAAAACCATGATTTATAGCCTATTTATTATCTATTGAGAATTAGTTTACTCAATTCTGTTATAAGCAGACTCATTAGTTTGGTTATATAATAATTGACTGGTAAGAAGATACTCTCACAAAGGAAATGAATCTCTACTTACCCTATTATAGAAGAGAATTTTTGTCAAATGAAGTTATATTAAAATTATACTTATATTTATTTGTCTTAGTTTTTTAATCTGTTTTGTGATGAACTGTTTTTACTTGATGCTCTGTATGATAAGCTATTGTTCCAATTATATAAAAATGTATTATAAAGTAATTAAAATCACACAATAAAATAAAAATACTCACCCCACCAAGTCATACTCTTGAAACAGAAATTCTTTAAACTATTTAGCTTTATGGTGGGTATCCCTATAACTCCAAAAATATATCCAAATTTTTTGTATATAATGTCTGACACTCAATAACAATGCCTAGATTGATGAGAAAACAAAGAACAACCCAAATCAACAAAAAACAATAAGTAATTGAAAATGAGCTATAGGGAATTCAGATAATGCTATTATCAGAGACAGATTTTAAAACAACTATGCTTAACAAGTTCAAAAATTTAAAAGACATAATTCAAATTTTACAGAGAAGTGGAAACAGTTAAGAAATTACGGATGGGAAATTCAGAGATGTCACTTTTGAAGAAAGTATATATAACCTGAAAGATAGATCAGAAGGAACTACATTAAAACTGAGAGAAAAGAAAAAGTGGAAAATAGAGAAATAAAGTGGGTTATGTTGTTGAGTCTTAATATAAGCATAATTTGAGTTGCAAAAGAGATAGAGAAAGAGAATAGGACAGTGTCAATATTTCAAGACAAATTATTTCAGAATTTTCCAGATTTGAGACTTGTGATTTATTAGGTATATCAGAGAAAAATAATTTAAAGCTGAAGAGAAATTTTATAAAGCAGATATAGAAGACAGTTTGCCTTAAAAGCAGAAAACTTAAGAACATCTGACTTCTTAACTAAAATTATGGAAGCAAGAAGACATTGGATTTTGACATCTTTGGTGGTGGGTGCTGTGGAGTCAGTTCTGACTCATAGTCACCTTGCATAGGGTTTCTGAGGATGTGAATCTTTACAGGAGCAGAGAGACTCATCTTTCTCCCATGGAACTGCTGATAGTTTCGAACTGCTGACCTTGATAACCACTACATTACCAGAGCCCAAAGTACTGATATGGCACTGGAGGATAAGAACTAACTAGGTGACTCTTAACAACAACAATTTTCAATCATTTTGGCCTTCAAATGAAAGTAGCTAAATAAGTCTTCCAGACAAGCATGGTGGTGGTGAGTGAGGATTTGTCTTCTACGATGAATTCTTATGCAAGCTATGGGATCAAGATACCCACTAATGTTTGGGCTGAGGATCCAAACACTAAGGGGAAAATAAAGTTGCCAACATAGACTTTATATCCAGAACAAAGTTATTTAAACATAAAGGCATGATAAGTAGATTTATCTGACACAAAAATAGAATTTTTCATCAATAGACCTGTGCTAAAACATATTCCAATTGTTTTCTGCTAGGTGGCAGATGTGAAATTGCTGTAGTTGACAACACATTAGAAAATATGTTCATAGTTGCTTAAAGCTGTATGAAAAATGTATTTTTTTTTGACATTTTAAATCTCCTAAAATCACTATTGCAGAAATAGGTATCAGCAACTTGGGAAAAAATCTTGAAACAAAAGTGGAATGCTTTTATAAGAAATACTCCATTACTAATGCTCTTGATAACACAGAGCACAAAATGTGTGAGAAAACACTAATGTTAATAATTCTGAGTTAAAAATTATTTAACTAGTACAGAAGATATACAATATGAGTATGGATTATATTTCTGTATCATAGCTAAGAAAGTTTTAAAATATAAAAGCCCACAATAATTGGGGTACATCAAAGTGACATAGGAGTCAACAGAAAGATCTGCCTAAACCTGGAACAATTAGAACAACTTATAACTCAAAGGATATAATAAATATCCATGAGTCCATAGTTACATAAACAAATGTTTAGAAAAATAAATTAATGAGGGAGAAGAGACAAATCTTTCCTACAAAATATTTCAAATCATTTATGTAGATAATTTACCCTTACGGAGGTAAAACATTAGTCTATACTTTTCATGTGTGAGGTCTGCATAATGAATGACTTTTTTTAAAAAAAGTATAGTATGTTTTTGTTGTTGAATGCTGTCAAGTCAGTTCCAACCCATAGTGACCTTGTATAGGGTTTCCAAGGAGCGGCTGGTGAGCTTGAACAACCAAGCTTGCAGTTCAACCAACTTTGCTGTTCAGCACATTAACCTATAGCACCACACCAGGAGTCCTTAAGTATAGTATGGGAGGGGGGGTGGTAGTGAAGAGTAGCATTACAGTGGATAAATCTGACAAACACTAACTTAGCCAGTTAATAAAGGTGATGTCATGCTGACTGCATGTACCCTTTACCCTCGAGATTGTCCTCTTCAAAGTCTGTATTTTTAGCTTAATAAATTGAAAAACATGAAAAAAAAAAAACATGAAACAGACTTCTTCAAATTGAGAAAGTCATCAAAAATGAAGTACATGGGAGAAATAGTTACAGTCCTTTGGAATCTAAGTAAACCTTAATGACAAATAAATACAATGTGATATCCTGGATGGAACCCTAGAAAAGGAAAAACATACATAGAAACTCAGAAAATCTGAACAAGGTATGGACTTTAGTTAATAATCATGTATCAATTATGGCTCATAAATTGTAACAAGTATACCATAGTAATGAGAGGACAATATCCACGTGCCTACAGGGAAGCCAGTTAATACCACTATTATTCAAATTTACGCACCAACCACTGAAATAGAGGATTTCTACCAACTTCTTCAATCTGAAATTGATCAAACATGCAATCAAGATGTATTGATCATTACTGGTGATTGGAATGCAAAGGTAAGGAGCAAAGAGGAAGGATAGTAGTTGGAAAATATGGCCTTGGTGATAGAAATGATGTTGGAGATCGCATGATAGAATTCTGGAAAACCAATGATTTGTTCATTTCAAATACATTCTTTAGACAGCATAAGAAATGACTATACTCATTGACCTCACCAGATGGAGTACATAGCAATCAAACTGAATACATCTGCGGAAAGAGCCAATGGAAAAGCTCCATATCATCAGTGAAAACAAGGCCAGGGGCAGGCTGTGGAACAGACCATCAATTACTGATATGCAAATTCAAACTGAAGCTGAAGAAAATGAAAACAAGTCCACGAGAGCCAAAATATGACCTTGACTATATCCCACCTGAATTTAGAGATCATCTGAAGAACAGATTTGATACATTAAACACTAAAGACCAAAGACCAGAAGAGTTGTGGGATGCCATCAAGAACATCATACAGTGAGTTGGTACTGACTTAAAGGCACCTAACAACAAGAACAACAAATCTTTTCACCATATTTATTCAATCTGTAGGCGGAACAAATAGACTGAATAGTTGGATTGTATGAACAAGAACTTGACATCAGGATTGGAGGAAGACTCATTAACAGTCTGCAATATGCAGATGATACAACCGTGCTTCCTGGAAAAGGACTTTCAATATTTACTGATTAAGATAAACTACATCCTTCAGTATGGATTTCACTTCTATGTAAAGAAAATAAAAATTCTCACAACTGGACTAATATATAAAATCATGTTAAATGGAGAAAAGATTGAAATTGTAAAAGACCAGTCAAGAAATAAAACGATGTATTGCATTAGGCAAATCTGCTGCTGCAAAAACCTTTTTAAAGTGTTTAGGAGCAAAGTTATCAGTGTGAGGACTAATGTGCACCTGACCAAGCCATGGTATTTTCAATAGTCCCATATGTACGTGAAAGTTGGACAGTGAATAAGGAAGATCATAGAAGAATTGATGCAGTTGAATTATGGCAAAGAGTATTGAAAGTATTATGGAATGCCAGAAGAACAAACAAATCTATCTTGGAAGAAGTGCAGCCAGAATATTCCTTAGAAATGAGGGTGACTAGACTTTATCTCTCATACTTCAGATATGCTATCAGTAGGGACCAGTCCCTGGAGAAGGACAAAGTACTTGGTGAAGTGAAGGGTCAAGGACACAGAAGACAGTGAGATGGCGTGACATAATGGCAACAGTGATGAACTCAAACCTAACAATTGTGAGAATGGTGCAGGACTACGAGTAGTGTTTGGCTCTATGTAGGATCATTATGAATCAGTACTGACTTGAGGGTACCTAACAACAGCATTTGAAAAGAACAGATTTTTTTAGGAGAAAAAAAATCAGGGCAGCAATATAATATGAGATAATTTTCTTGAAACTTGGGTATAATTTACTTACATAAAGCCTCAATAAACATTTCAATTGATAGTAAAAAAAGAACATCATACAAAAGAAAGGAAAAATCATTAAGACAAGAAAGAAGGAAAAGGTCAAAATGGATTTCAGAAGAGACACTGAAACTTGCTCTCCAACACAGATGTGCTAAAGCAAATGGAAGAAATGAGGAGGTACAAGAGCCGAACAGAAAATTTCAAAGATCAGCTCAAGAAGATAAAGCCAAATATTACAACAAAATGTGCAAAGATCTGGAATCAGAAAACTAAAAAGGAAGAACACATTCAGCATTTCCCAAGCTGGGGGAACTGAAAAAAATTCAAGCTTTGACTTTAGTTATTGAAAGATTCTCTGGGCAAATTATTGAATGATGCAGAAAGCAAAGAGAGAAGATGGAAGGAATACACAGAGTCACTGTATCAAAAGGAAATGGTTAATGTCCAACCATTTCAAGAGGTAGTATACGATCAAGAGCCAATGACACTGAAGGAGGAAGCCCAAGGTGCATAATGTTGTCCACAGCTTGGCAAAGAACCAATTCCTTCAATGCACTGATGGAATAAAAATTTAAATCTTTCAAGAAAGTGAGGCGGCATAGGAGGCACTCACTTATCTTTGCCAAGAAAATTGGAAGACAACTTTCTGGCCGACTGATTGGAAGAGATCCATATTTGTGCCCATTCCAAAGAGAGGTGACCCAACGGAATGTGGAAATCATCAGACAATCTCTTTGATATCCCATG
>NW_006408537.1:28267176-28292285 GCF_000296735.1 Chrysochloris asiatica
TAATAATAATTATTTAATAAAATCGAATACACAGTCCATATTCACTTTCACCTGAGTAACTGAAAAATACATTTTTAGTTAGTTTGTTGGAATTCATTTCAAACACGATCGATACATCTTATTTGTTTACTATGTTTCAAGTTTCTCTTAACCTTTTTAAGCATCCTTTTTGCCATTTTTTGTTAAATAAATGTTCATTTTTGCAATAGATTCTGTGCATTCTGAATTTAGCTGATTTTATTCTAATGGTGGAGAGCATGGTGGTTCTATAGGATCAGTACTGGACTGCAAACTACAATGTTGGAGAATTGAGGCTACCAGCTACTCCTTGGGAGAAAGACAACACTTACTGCTCCTGCAGAGATTTTCAGCCTTGGAAACCCTACAGGATTGCTATGAGTCAGAACTGATTGGATGACGACAACAACAACATTCTCATAGTGTTATTAAAATTGTTATCTTAAAAGAACTCTTTCATTAAATATGAAATAAGAAAGTTCTACATGATGAAAAATTTAATTAGCCTTCTGTATTCTTTCTTGGATTCCTCGTGTGGGTTAATGCGTTGAACTGCAAAGTCAGTTTGAATCACAAGGTTGGTGGTTCAAGCTCACCAGCTGCTTTTTGAAACCCTATAAAGGGTCACTATGGGTCAAAATCAACGTGATGGCACTTAACAACAACAAATTATTTCTTAGTGATCTACTCTATAGTGTCAATAGTGTGCTTAGGAAAATACTTTGAGGGGAGAGCATAGTTGGCAAAAGAAACAAAAGAGAAATCCAAAACATATAACTCATGTGTTATTTGTATAAAAATATGGTATAAGAAATGGTGCATCTTACCATGACTCTTGTTATTAACAAGTGGCAGATTTCCGACATAACAATATTTTACACATTCTTGTGATAGTTAAAACTTTGTTTCAACTTGATTGGGCCAGGATTCTCAGTGGCTTGGCAGTTGAGATGTAGCTATCCTCTGTGATGGGACTTGTTACACTAAACCAAAAAAAGGTAGGATATTGTTGTCATCAAGTGCCATCGAGTAGGTTCTGACTCATAAGGACCCTGTATAAGATTTCTGAGGAGTGGCTGGTGAGTTTGAACTTCCGACCATGCTGTTCAAACTGACCTTGGGGTCAAGTGCTTATCCTGCTCTGCCATACCAAGATTCAAAGGGTGGTATACACCACCCTTAATCTCACCACCCTCCTGATCTGATTTACAGGAGATTCCCAAGAGTGAGGCATGCAACACATTTATCTTACAAGACATAAAAGAAGAGAGACTTGAGCAGAAAGAGAAGGACCTAGTACCATCAAAATAGAAGAGCCTGCAGTGGAGTGCATCCTTTGGGGACCCTGAGCTCTGAAACTTCTAGATACAGAGGAAGATTGAATCTAAGATGTATGGAGAGCTCCAAGGAATACTGGGCCGGCCGATGCTGAGAGGAGTCAAGCAAACAAGGACCTTTCCCGAGACACAACAAACAGAAAGGTTGCCCGAAAGCTGGCACTCTGAATTTGGGTTTATTACCTTCTAAACTGTGAGTCCTGGTGTGGCGCTGTGGGGTAATGTGCCAGACTGTAAAGCTGTTTGAACTGCAAGGTCGATGGGTCAAGCTCACCAGCTGCTCCTTGGAAGCTCTATACAGGGTCACTATGGGTCCGAACTGACTCAAGGACACTTTACCACAACAACAAACTGTGAAAGAATAAATATCACTTGTGATATTTCTGTTACAGCAGCATTAGATATTAGATTCATTAGACATGTTCATACTGAAAAAGTTACACAAATAAGCATATGCTTTTAAGTAGTACCTACTATCACCAGTCGCTCCTCGATGGCACTTAACAACAACAACTATAGTGTGAAAAATACAACCAGAATACTCCTAAGAAGCCAGGATAGCAAGACTTCAGACTTATTATCAGGAGGGATTGGTCCCTGGGAAGGATTATCATGTTAGTAAAGTGGAGAGTCATTGATAAAGATGAAGACCCCTGTGAAATGGTCAGTCACAGTGGCAGCAACAATGGGCTCAAGCATAGCAACAATTGTGAGATTGGCTCAGGACTGAGCAGTGTTTCATTCTGTTGTGCATAAGGTCACTATGGCACCTAACAGCATCAACAACTATGTTGTATGTCAGATATTAGTTTAGATGCTAAGAGTAAACACTAACAATAACTACTTACTTTTCTTCATGGATTTATGGTCAGATTGTTTACAATGAATTAGTAAATTCAGTCAAGATTACATGCAAAATGAACTCTGATGTGGTTTAAAAACAAAGATAACTATTCATGATGTGAAGTGGTTCTGCAGCCATTAGATCTCCTTGGAACATTTGCATATTCCCTTAGGGTGTCTGGGTGACAGGAAACTGTAGTGAAGCCAGGCCTCTCCTGCCAGGATTCCATCAGGAGCTATGCATTGGCTTTGCATCCCAGTCTGCACTTTGAGCCAGGACAAGAAAATTTTGCCACAGGAAATGAGATAATGCATCCACAAAGTCATTTATCTTCTGGAAAATACTTTACTCTAAGATGTATATTTATGTCCTAGACATTTTAACAGACACAGAGCAGTTGCACAAGGTTTTTCTTCTTTAATGTTATTGATTCAACATCTTTATTAAGACAGCTAATTAAAAGTATTTTTTTTCTGTTTTGGAGGCAAAAACTTCATAAATTACATTTTTCTATATAGAAAAAGTGTAAGGTGGTATCAGAGGATGAGGGATAGTACTATATATAGTGGGCTCTTCAGTCAGAAGACCTAGATTTGTGATTTGATTTTGCCATTTAGGCCACATGACCTCAAGCAAGTTCCTCAGTATACTCATCTATTAAATGGAATAAAGGAATCTCCATATTTATAGGAATTTAGAGAAGATTGGATAACTTGTGTGAAAATACTTTGGAAACTATAAATCAAGTGCAAAGAGACATCTCCTTTATGCTCTTAATACCCCTTCTTCAGGTTAAAGGAGCACTGGTAGTGCAAAAGTTAAGTGCTTGGTTGCTAACTGAAAAGACTGTTGTTGTTAAATCGATCCAACTCACGGTGACCCTATCTATACAGGGTTTCTGAGGAGCAACTGGTGTGCTTGAATCACCAACCTTGTGGTTCAAATTGACCTTGTAGTCCAGTGCATTAAAGGTGGTGGTGGTGGTTACGTACTGTTGTCAGTTCCAAATCATAGTGACAACTTTACAGGGTTTCCAAGGCTGTAAATCTTTATGGAAGCAGAAAGCCTTATCTTTCTCCCATGGAACAACTGGAAATTTTGAACTCCTGAGCTCAAGGTTAGCATCCCGGTTCAAAATCCTAGGCTACCAGAGCTGTTAAAACCCACCAGCCACTTTGTGGGAGAAAAACGTGGCAATCTGTATCTGTAAAGATTACAATCTTATAAATCCTCTCGTCACTGTGAACTGGAATTGACTTCATAGAAATGCATTTGGTTTTCATTCTCTAGGTTAATAGGCATAAACAAATACAAATGTGTTTAGCCTGCAAAGAGGTAGTGACATCACTGGATAAAGTGAGTCATAACTCAAAGTTTCAATTCAAATAGAATAATCTGTGTATATATATAGGAGAATTTTCATTCAAATAGAAATGTTCCATTAATGCACTAATAGTTGTAGATTTGGTTTTCTGTTTATCTTGAAATGGGAGTTGTGGCTTGTTATTAAAGTTTGGAGTAAGCTCCAATTCTCATTGGAATGATCTCATTTAAACATAAAGCAGACTACAAGGAAGAACAATTAACTTGTGGTTCTAATTGTTGTCATGTATTTTAGTTATGGACTCCTGATATGGCACTTTATGATCAGCTCTGGACTGTAAACCACAGATCGACAGTTCAAACCCACAAGCTGCTCTTCAGAAATCCTAAACAGAGTGTCTGTGAGTTGGAACCAACTCGACGTCACATCACAACAATATATTTATAAAATTTATTTTAGTACAGAGAGAGTAGTCTTCAGAAATATAGACAAAAATGATTTAAGTAGATAGGAAGGCTACAGCATTACACAGTCACATTATGAAGAACAAACTAGAAGGAAGTTGCATCTTTGATGTGGTGAAACACATGTGAAACTGTTTACTGCAGATTACAGTGTAAACACAAGTACTTACCTGCTTACCAGGTTTACTGGGTACTGTGTCACTTGTCAGGGATTGTAAATTTGAAAAGAGGCTTTGGTTCTGTAGAAAGGGGCTGTGGGCTTCAGAGCAAAACAGATGCCATCCATACCTAGAAGCAGAGTCTTTAATGTGGTGAAAAAAATATGAAACTGTTCACAATAGAGTAGTCAATAAGTGTAAGAGTGCCCATGTTTGCCTTGCTTTATGGGTAATCTGATACTGCCCAAGAGGCTCACATAAAGTCCTGGCTTTGGAAGAACTATGTGGTCTATGTTGGTAACTATCAAGATATTCCTGTTTGTATCACTCCTAGTTCTAATATTCTGGCTTCATGATCTGTTGAGATCTGCAGGTGATGTCTCAGCTTCATTCTAGATTCTTGCTGTTTTGCTTTGTAACTTTCAGATGGGACTGCAGAACACTCCCTTGACTGTGAGTTTGTTATGGCCCATGCTTCCCTACAGTCTTTCGTACCACATTGTACCAGAGAAGCAGAGGGTGCCTGACAAAGTTTCTGCCCCCAGGGTCCCAGACAGGTCAACTGCACCCTTCTCTCTATTCTGGAACTCCTCGACTTGTGTCCTTCACATCAACTTTGGCTTGAGGAGAGGTAGGCCTAAGTATCCCCTCCACGTTCCAGGAGCTAAGGATCTTTAGTTACTTTGGGTGTATAAATTGCATATAAATAAATGTGAATCATAAACTGACTTTCTCATTAAACTGTGCTCATAGTCATTCTTGAGAAACGGTACTGTTTCTTCAAAAAGGCCTAAGCTTACTAATGTATCCAAGTATGCTTACAGATGAATGTCTCCACTAGATTTGGTTTACAGACACAGTTTGAAATGCTCAGGGTGAAGAAAACTGATGAGCAATATCCTTGAAGAATTTTGTTTGACCAATTGGGAGTTTTCCATATTGCCTATGTTAAAAATCATAGAAGAGGAATTATGTTAGCATTTTAATTAAGGATAATGATGGTCAGTCAAATTTAGTTTACAACTTATGTCCCTTTAGATATGACAAGGACAGAAATTTGTAGCTGATAGGACTAGAATGACCATTTTATGAGAAACTCCTTAAGGATAAGGCCCATGGACTTGCATCACATTGTTGTTGCTAGGTGTCGCTCTCATATTACCCACTGCCATCAAGTTGATTTCAACGCATAGTGACTCTTTATAGGGATTCCAAGACTGTAAATCTTTACAGAGAGGTCTTCAAAAATATGAACAAAAAATATTTCATTTAAGTAAATAAGAAGAGTACAGCATTATTATGTCATATTATATAGAACAAATTGGAAAAAAGTCATATCTTTACAGGAGCAGAAAGTCCCATTTTTCTCCTGAAAGTTGGCTGGTGGGTTTGAACTACCAACCTTGTTATTAGCAGTCCAGTGCCTATCCTAGAGCACCACCAAAACTCCTATACTCACATTGGTGGTGGTGGTGGTTATGTGCCATGGAGTTAGTTCTGATTCATAGCGACCCTGTACAGAGTTTCTGAGGCTGTAAATCTTTACAGGTGCAGAAAGCCTCATCTTCCTCCCCTGGAATAGCTTGTTGTTCCCAACTGCTGATCCTGAGGTTAGCAGCCAGATTTGTAACCACTATGCTACCAGAGCTCCTTAGTCGTTTTCAAACAGGAAACTGCATAATAAGTTCTTTAATTTTGTTGTTGTTGTTAAGTGCCATCAAGTCAGTTCCAATTCATAGTGATGCTGTATAGAGTTTCCTAGGAGTGGCTGTTGAGTTTGAAACACTCACCTTTTGGTTCTAATTGACCTTGAGATCCAGTGCTTATTGTCTGGTGCCACACCAGGACTCCTCAATTTTGTTAAATGAATGTAATTTCAGGATATTATACTATCTGTTGTTATTAGCTACCTTAGAATAATAGTGACCCCATGTACAATGTAACAAAATGCAACCTCATCCCTGATAGGTAGCAGATTACACCATTGTGATTCATAGGGTTTTATTGGCTGATTTTTGGAAGTATATCCACAGGCCTTTCTTCCTAGTATGTCAGTCTGTATACTCCGCTGATGGCAACACTCAATCTTCCATTGATGGGTGTGTGGTAGCTGCATATGAGGTACACTGGCCAAAATCAAACTTGAGTTTTCAACATAGAAGATGAGAATTCTACCACTTAGCTACCAATGTGCCCCTGCTATAGTACCTACTTGCCTTTATATTTTGTCACATAGTGTTGGTATTTTCCAAGCAAAAATTCCTTAGGACACAGTCCTATGAGAAGCCAAATGACAAAGACAAATACAAAACAAAATAACAAACAAACAAACAAAGGTTTCCTGACAAGTAAATGTGAGAAATAATTGCATAGAATGTACATCATTGAGAGAATATTTGAATATTCCTCCTCTTTGTTCTTTCTTTATTCCCTCTACTGATGTGCTACTTTCTTTCTTTTCTGATTTATTAAACATCAACATTTTAGAAGTTAACTTAATGTGTTGTTGTTTTAGGTGCCATAGAGTCGTTTCCAGCTCACGGCCACCTTATGTACAGCAGAACTTCATCATCTTCACAATTGTTGCAGTCATTGTGTCACTACATCTTATTGAGGATCTTCCTCTTTTTCACTGTTCCTCAGCTTTGCCAAGCATGATGTCTTCCTCTAGGGACTGGTTCCACCTAAAACATGTCCTAAGTACCTAAGATGAAATCTTGCCTCTAAGAAACATTCTGGCTGTATTTCTTTTAAGAGGGATTTGTTTATTCTTCTGGCAGTTCATGGCATATTCAGTATTCTTTGCCAATACCATGATTCAAAGGCATAAATTCTTCAGTCTTCCTTATTCATTGTCCAGTTTTCACATGCCTTGAGGAGATTGAAAATAGCATTTCTTAGGTCAGGAGCAACTTAGTCTTCAAAGTGCTATCTTTGTCTTTTTAACTATTTAAAGAGGTCTTTGCACCAGATTTGCCCAATGCAAATGATTTCTTGACTGTTGCTTCTGTGTGCAGTAATTATGAATCCAATGAAAATGAAATCCTTGACTTCAATCTTTTCTCCATTTTTCATGATGTTTTATTAGTCCAATTATGACAATTTTTGTTTTCCTTACACTGAAGTGCAGTCCATACTGAAGGCTGTATTCTTTGATCTTCATCAGTAGGTGCTTCAACATAGTCATGACTTATTAAATGTCAGATTTCATGAAGCACAGGAGTAGGGACCAGATGGAGAAAGTAAATTAGACTTGGTTTATGTTTATAATAATGTTTTTAATAATATTTTTGTTTATGAAGCCATAATCTAAGTTAAACACACACACACACACACACACATATGCAAAAGACCGAGCACACAACGGAAATTCATTCAAAGTTATAGGAAGGATTTCTGTTGTATAATACAAATGCAAACAGTTAAGTAATTGGAGGAGATGTCTTATCTACCCTCTTATTTATTTAAAATTTATTTTAAAATGGGCTTTCCTGTCTTCATGAGTGCATTGACTATGCTTGATTTCCTTCTACCTAGACATTTGTAAAGGAGCTCTGGTAGCATAGTGGCTACGAGTCGGGCTGCTAACTTCAAGGTCAGCAGTTCAAAACTACCAGCTGTTCCACGGGAGAAAGATGAGACTTTCTGCTCCCATACAGATTTACAGTCTAGGAAACCTTATACAGGGTCACTATGAGTTGGAACCGACTCCACAGCGCACCACCACCAGACATTTGTAAACATGCTATTTTTTAATTTAGAGGTGCTAAATTAATGGAAAGGAGCTCTGGTAGCATACTGGTTACAAGTCAGGCTGCTAATCACACGGTCAGCAGTTCGAAACTACCAGCAGTTCTATGAGAGAAAGATGAGGTTTTCTGCTCCTGTAAAGATTTACAGCCTCAGAAGCCCTATACAGGGTTGCTACGAGTCAGAATTGACTCCATGGCACACCACCACTACTAAATTAATGGAAGGAAACTGACATAAATAGCTTAAAAAAGCACACCAAACTATAAATATGAATCATTGCTAAGATTTCAATGTACTTATTTATTCTATTTATATACTGCCCTTTTCCCAAAATAGTTTAAGAGGGCTTTACTTCATATAAAGGTTTATTAACACAATATTATGAGTATACTGAACACAGCTGTAATTATAATTCCTGAAACTTGCTATGATGAAGTCATGGAACTATGATCTCGCCTAAGCTTATAATTGTGAGTGAACATATGTACAGGTTTATATTACTATAGTGGGATCCTCCAAAAGAATCATTCTGGAAGCATTTAAGACAAAAGAGGCCTTTCTGATCTGTTAATAAAGTAAACAATCTTTATTTTGCAAGAACAGATCATTTGTAAGGGACAAAAATGTCAGGTATTTGTGTGGTGTTGCAGCTCAGTATTTTCTTTCAAAATGAAAAAAAAAAAAAAAAAAAAAAGTTTTATGCAGTTCCCTTTATTGTCTGAATGTAAATAATTACCACTCCAGAAAAGTTTCTTCAGGCTAAGTCAGCATCATTTTAAGGCATTTTTTTCTTCTTTGAGTTTATACTAGGCCTTGAGCTGGTCTCTTGGTATATAGCACTGCTAGAATAATTGAGACATCAGTTACTAGTCAACCCTAGGTTACAGGGAAGAAAGACCACATTTCAGAGCTATTAGATGCCTAACACCCAGCTCTTACAGACTGCAGTCTGGTGAGAAAAGGGTCTGCCAATCCAAATGTCTGCACTTGTGATTCTACAAAGAGACTTTCCCTTTATATAGTCTGTGTTTGACTGTGAAAAGTGGGCAATGCAGAAATAAAACCTGAATTGATCTACTTGTTTAGGAAGCCAAATTTATAAATGAAAATACTTCACTTGACCCTTCTGACCTGTTCATCTTGTCTGTAAAACCAAAAGGAATTTAGGCTTTTCATTCTACAGTTGTTGGTTTTTTTTTAAATTTGTTTTCCTTGCTTCTGCAACTTGGCATGAGTTGTGAATTTCACAACAGAGTTGAAAAAACTAACTTTTGGTGTTAGACTCAGTCAGGGGAAAATCTGTCTAAGAATTTTCAAGGAAAAATCCTAAATGTAGCAAAATATCCATTTCTAAGAAAACATGGAAGCATGTTTCATCTAAAACATAATTCATCTAAAATTGATTCTGAGTTTCAAAAATTAAAAAAAAAAGTTCATTAAAGTATTTTTCACTCATATGCTTCTTGTTGAAAATTTGAAAACTGTAGAACAACACAAATAAATCTCTCATTATTTCATTATCTAAAAATTTGCTCTGTTAACATTTTAGTGTTTTTCTTAAATATACATATAATGTTAGCCCCCAAACCTGCTGCCATACTGGCCCTACATAGGGTTTGAAACTACAAATATTTACTGGAGCAGCAGCCTTATGTTTCTCTCTTGTAGCCAATGGTGGGTTTGAACTGCCGACTTTGTGGTTAGTAGTCCAATGCTTATTATATAGTACCATCAGGGCTCCAATATATAATTATACACACTACATATAAAACAACACTTTTATACCTTTATTTGATTTTTCAATCTATACCGAAAAAAACCTACTGCCATCAAGTTGATTCTGACTCATAGCAACCCCATAGGACACAGTAGACATGCCCACAGGGTTTCCAAGTCTGTAATCTTTACAAAAGTCAACTGCCACATTATTCTCCTACAGAGCAGTTGATGAGTTTGAACCACTGATTTTTTTGGTTTGCAGTCAAGCAATTTGATCATTGCATCACCAGGTCTCCTTGTATATTTATGGTCATGATCATTTCTTAGAAATTAATATCAAAAAGAGTCAGCATTATTTCACAAATCATTTAGTGTCTGTTATAATAAAGAATAAATGGCATTAGAAATATATTAGCTCTGGGGACTTTGCATTATTTAAAACTGCTAACAACCATATAAGTGACCTTGGAACTTGAAACACTTCTCCAGTTGAGTGTTGCAATGAGACTTTCTTTACCCTTGGTCAACAACTTGGCTGCAACCTGCTGAAAGATGTGGTTAATGTTCTTTTTCAACAATATAACTCAAATGTATCAATTCTGCTATGGTCTTTTTGTCTAACTCTCACATGCATATGAGTATATTTAAAATATCATAGCTTGGGACTGGTGCACTTTAATTTTCAAACTGATATCTTTGCTCTTGAACACTTTAAAAAGGTCTTCTGCAGATTTGCCTAGTGCATTACATCATTTGATTTCATGACTGCTGCTTCCATTACTGTTGAACAAACAAAACGAAGTTTTTGACAACTCTAGTCTTTTCTCCATTTGTAATGATGTTATTTGTTGGTAAAAAGGTGAGGATTTTTGCTTTCTTTACACTGAGGTGCTACCCATACTGAAGGATGTGGTCTTTGATCTTCATCAGTAAATATTTGATGTCCTCTTCATTTGTTGCAAGTCAGGTTGTATCATTTGCATATCACAGGTTGTTAATGAGTCTTTCTTCAATTCTGATGCCATGTTCTTCTTCTAGGTTCCCTGATTATTTTCTTAGCATACACACTGAATAAGTATGATGAAAGATTACAACCCTGGCATACTCCTTTCCTGGTTTTAAACCATTAAGTATCTCCTTCTTCTGTTTGAACGGATGCTTCTTGACCTATGTACAGCTTCTTCATGAGCACAATTAAGCATTCTGGAATACTCATTCTTTGCAATGTTATTCATAGCTTGTCATGATCCACACAATCAAAAGCCTTTTCATAGTCAGTTGTTGTTGTTGTTAAGTGCTGTCAAGTTGTTTCCGACCCATAGCGACCCTGCATACGGTTTCCAAGGAGTAGTTGGTGGGCTTTAATCACCGATCTTGTGGTTCAAACGGCTTTGCAGTCCAATGCATTAGACCATAGTACCACACCAGGACTCTTTTGCAGTCAGTAAAGCATAGGTAAGCATCTTTCTGGTATTTTCTGCTTTCAGGCAAGATCCATCTGACATCAGCAATGATATCCCTCATTTCACATCCTTGTCTGAATATACCTTGAACCTCTGGTAGTTCCTTGTCAGTGTACTATTACAGCTATCTTTTAGAATTCTTTAATAAAATTTTACTTGCATGTGATAATGATATTGTCCGATGATTTCTGCATTCCATTGGATCACGTCTCTTTGGAATGGGTACAAATGTACATCTCTTCCAGATTTATTTACCATCTATATTGCTACTTATTGAATTATGTTAATTGTATGGAATCCTGGTGTGGCATTGTAGGCTAAACACTGGACTATCAGCCAGGATGTTGGCAGTTCAATTCCACCAGCAGCAACCAAGTCGATGGCACTTAACAACCACACAAAAATAACAATTATAGTTACAAAATATCATTGATTGTAATATGCATCTAATATCAGACACATTAAAATGTGGGAAAAATGTGCAGTTTAAGATAAATTAATTCCTGTGAGATATACAATAAACTTTAACTCCCTAATTCGGTATTTGTCCTTGGTACCTGAGAGATAATTTCTAATACTTTGAAATTTCATGTTTGTTTGGAATCTTTGTGATGCTAATGAGGTGACATGTTGAGTTGATGCTGGTCATGCCAAAGAGAACCAATATTTTTTCAATTTCAGGGGGCAGAGGCCACTCAGAGGTTGAGTTCAATCATAAGGGCAATGATTCACGAATCATGACTATGCTATATGCCATAATTAAATTTCTGGATTCTGAAGCTTGATGAGCTTCTTGGTTAGTGAATGACATTGGAGTTTGGGAAGACAACATTTTTCTGTTTGGAATATGGAAGACCCATGCTGAGGGCCTTACCAGACCTCACCCTATTCAGCTCCTCATTTGTATTCTATTTGTGTTAAAATAAAGCTCTGATATTAAGTATAGCATTTCAGTGAGTTCTGTGAGTCATTCAAGTAAATTCTCTTACCCAAGGGGGCAGTTGGAACCTCCCAATTTTAACCAGCAATTTAGAATTTATAGGGAATTTGCAGATCATCAAACTATGGCTAATATCCTGAGTTGTTTTTAGGTGCCATTGAGTCATAATGACCTTATGCACAGCAGAATAAAAAAACTGCCCAATCCTGGGCCAACCTTACTACTGTTGCCGCACTTGTGTCCATTGATGCTGCCAGTTGGCCAATCCATCTCATTGGGGTCTTCCTCTTTTTATCTGACCCTCCACCTTACCAAAAATGATATCATTCTCCAATGACTGGCCCCTCCTGACAATATGTCCAAAGTGTGAAAGATGAAGTTTAGCCATCTTGGCCTCCAAGGAGCATTCTGGCTGCACTTCTTCCAGAACTGATCTATTGATTCTTTTGGCCGCCTGTGGCACTTTCAATACTCTCCTCCAACACCATAACTAAAAAGCATCAATTCTTCCACAGTCTTCCTTATTCACTGTCCAGCTTTTGCATGCATATGAGGTTATTGAAAATACCATGGCTTGGGTCAGGCGCACCTTAGTCCTCAAGCTGACATCTTTGCTCTTCAACACTTTAAAAAGGTCTTGTGCAGCAGATTTGCCTATTGCAATATGTTGTTTGATTTCTTGACTGCTGCTTCCGTGAGTGTTGATAGTTGAACCAAGAAGAATGAGGTCCTTGACAACATCAATTTTTTTCTCTGTTGATAAGAATGTTGTTTATTGGTCCAGTGATGAACATTTTGTTTTCTTTACATTGACATGTAATCCACACTGAAGGCTGTGCTCTTTGATCTTCATCAGTAAATGTTTTAAGTCCTCTTCACATTCAGCAAGCAAGGTTGTATCATCTGTGTATCACAGGTTGTTAATGAGTCTTCCTCCAATCCTGATGCCACGTTTTTCTTCATATAAACCAGCTTCTTGGATTATTTGCTCAGTATACAGGTTGAATAAATATGGTGAAAGAATACAACCTTGTCACACACCATTCTTAATTTTAAACCAGTGTTCCCATGTTCTGTTAGAACAACTGCTTCTTGGTCCATGTACAGATCCCTCATGAGCACAATTAAGTGTTCCGGAAGACTCATACTTTGCAATGTTGTTCATAGCTTGTCAAGATCCACACAATCGAAAGCCTTTGCATAGTCAATAAAACACAGGTAAACATCTTTCTGATATTATTTGCTTTCAGCCAAGATCCATCAGACATCATCAGCAATGATATCCCTTGTTCCACGACCTCTTCTGAATCTGGCTTGAACCTCTGGAAGGTCGCTGTCAATGTATGCTTGCAGCCGTTTCTGTATTACCTTCAGGAAAACTTTACTCACATAGGATATCAAAGAGATTGTCTGATGATTTCTGCATTCCATTGGGTCTCCTCTATTTGGAATAGGCACAAATACAGATCTCTTCCAATCAGTCAGCCATATAGTTGTCTTCCAAATTTCTTGGCAGAGATGAGTGAGTGCCTCCTGTGCCTACTCACTTCTTTGAAAGATTTCAATTTTTATTCCATCAATTCCTGGTGCCACTCATCTGTCAGTTTGTCATACTGTGGTGGCTCGTTGGTTGCTGTGATTCTGAAAGTTATGCCACCGGTATTTTAAAAACCAGCAGGGTCACCCATGGTGAATAGGTTTCAGATGAGCTTCCAGATGAAGACAGACTAGGAAGAAAGAGTGATGAACTACTTCCGAATATTTAATCAATGAAAACCTTATGAATAGCAGAGAAAAAATATCTTGAGAAGGCAGTGGAAATCCCTGAACTTTTGGACAGTATGTAAGAAGGGTGTAATGAATACTTCTAAGCTGGTGGCTGGTGTTTGAAGTCTTTTGAAGACTTTTATCATCTGGAGAACTGTTCCTTTTAATTTATTAGGTCTGATCTAGCTCTGGTGATTAGGGTAAGAGGAAAAAAACTGCATTTATAGTCAGTGCCAGATAAATGATTTGGAGTTAGTTGATGTGTGTTGGAGAACATAGACACACAGACATAGTCAGACATAGACACTTAGGCAGCACCCGGAAAGATCACCTATTTCTATTTAGTAGCGTGGAAGCCCACTCCTGTTGTAAGAACACTAACTGGCTCAAGCGAGAAAGGCTCACTTCAAAGGGGGCACCATAATGATTTTTTTTTTTCCAGTTACCAAAGATCTGTTCAATTATTTTAAGATTCTAGGAAAGTATACATACACAAAAACCAGCAAGTTATTGATAAATGAGTTATAATTGGCTTCAGAATACTTCTGCTTATATTTACCGAGCTCTAGTAGAGTAGTGGTTATGAATCGGGCTGCTAACCTCAAGTTCGGCACTTCGAAACTACCAGCTGTTCCGTGGAACAAAGATGAGGCTTTCTGCTCCCATAAAGATTTGCAGCCTCAGAAACCCTATGCAGGGTCACTATGAGTTGGAACCGACTCCACAGTACTTAACAACAACAGCAACATACTGTTTTAGGAGTCCTGGTGTGGCTCTGTGGGTTAATGCGCCAGACTGCAAAGCCGTTTGAACTGTAGGGTCGGCGGTTCAAACTCACCAGCTGCTCCTCGGGAACCCTGTACAGGGTCGCTATGGGTCGGAACCGACTCGATGGTACTTCACAAAAACAACAACATAGTGTTTTAAAATTTTTTTAGGGCACTATGCACTTAAAAAAAACTGAGCTGCTCATCAAATAGACGTTATTTCTAAGGGTGTCTCTTTAGAAGTCCAATCAGAGTGGTAGATATGGAAGGGATGAGTAACCAAGACAAAAATGTTGAGCTGATATCAGTGTAAAGTAACGACGTTTTGTGTATTTTTCAATAATTCAACCTCACATTGTCTGCTTGATATCAGAGCATGCTTATTTTCTACTTAATGTAGCTTTTCCAAGTATTAAACTCATCTTTAAAAGATCTGTAGACTCTTGCTTGCTATTAGAGTCACAAAAGTGAAATTCATTAAAAATTTAAGAAACCCTGGCAATTAGTCCAGTATAAACATATCCCATAATAAATGGCTTTAGATGTCAGTAATAGCTGCAAAAGTCAAGAGCTTCAACATTCTTCTGATGTTACTGTGTATCTTTTTTCCTCACGGCACTCTTGAATGCAGCAATGCTTTTGACTGTGGCTTAGATTGAGAGTATTTAATAATAACTTTGATTATTTTACCAGTTTTAGGTCTTACTGTATCTTCAGAGTAAATATTCAAGTGACCACAAGCGAGTAACTTAAAATTTTACTATGACGTTCTAACACTGTCACATGAAGAAAAATGTTCCAAACAATCTTCATTAAATTATATTTTTAATATAATTAGAGGTTTTTTTTTTAATGTTTTTGTAATTAGAAACTGAAAATTGTCATGTGTACCTCAAATTATGGTATCTAAAGTTTGGTGCTAAGAGAAGCCTCGTTTTTATGCATGTAGTATTGACTAGATTAGTCTACAAGATGGAGATTTTAAGTTGGGACAGTTCCTTAAAAAAAAAACTTTATGTGTTCTGATGAATCCGTATTGACTCAAATGTAAGTGAAAATCTGTATTGTTCTCACAGACCAATTCTATGAGTGCATTACAACAAACTAACTGCTGAAACAAAATGAATTGCTTGTCAAAGTTTAAGAGTTAAGGCCTCTAGGAAATCATTTATCCTAATTCTCTCAGCCCTTTAATAAATGAGGGGACTAGTTGGACAAGCTCAGTGACCTGCCCACAGACATTCAGCAGTTAGAGACAGGGCTACAACTCATGTCTCTTTATGCTACAAAACTGAGGTGTTTATTACATTGCTGAATAGAAGTACTTTTCTTCCCTCTCCTCTAACCTAAACACCATTCATGTTTTGCTTAGATCACTGGGATAATTTTAAAGGCTCCCAGACATAAGTCATTTTCACTTGCTTATTTAATCATACACAAGTCTTACAAAAATACTTGAATTTGAACACCCATTTCTCCCATACTTAACTATACAGTATAGAACCTGGTTGGAAAAAAAACAAAAAGGAGAGCAAGACCATTATAAAACAAACTGGCAGGGATTTGGACGGCAGTGATTATCAAGAGTCTGAAGGAATTCTCCTAACTAGAGAACCTGATCTAACAAACATGTACATCATACATCATCTGCAGCTCACTTTTGTGACAAAATGACAATTGCTAACAGCAGTATGGACAGAACCACATTTAAGCTCAAGTTCCATTTACAGAAGTTCAAGGAAAGCAAGTGCTGTCAGGAAATATACCATTAGCCCCTGCCCCTTAAATCACCATCCACCACTGAATTCCTTTATATGAGGATCTCACGGAATATCAGGTGAATTAAAAAAAAATACTAAGATCAGGTTGAGAGTTTTCTGCTTGGTTTACATAATTGAGCTAATCAATTTAGGCTGGAAAGACAAATTTTCTCTGGTTTCTACAGGTACCAATTAGATCCTATGAACATTTGAAGAGAAAATATCCATTATTTCTTTTCTTTCTTGAGATATGCTTTTTCCCCTCCTCCTTTAAAAGGCTTGCAGTACTTCGCTTCCACCTGAGCCAGAAAACTGTCCATTTCCTTTTGCTGATCCTTTTGTCTGCTCTGAATGGCCTCTTTCAAGTTATCCATTCCTTCATCAAGCCCTAACCCCTTCTGCTGATTTCTGCTTCTTTAGCCTCCTCCTGAGCCTTACTTTTCCTTGCATTCATCTTTTGCTTCGAATCTTTGACAAAGATTTTATAGGATGGGACCTCTCCAGCGTCAATGGCTTGTTGAATGGCATTCCTTATTCTGGGTTCCTCTGTGTACTGCACACACAACACAGATTCCACGATCTGATCCATGCCACCCTTGAAATCCAGGTAGGCCTGTTTGATATCATCCAACTCTTGTGCTGAACCTTTGTATGTCTTTTCAATAGCTTGAATGCCTTCTAAAGATATCTTTTGAAAGAGTAACCTCCAATACGTCTCCCAGTCTCATTCCTGTGTGAGCTCAGAGGAGTCCTAGTCCACGACGCCCTGCTCATCATACACCACCCTCAGCTCTTAGTCACTTAAAACCGAGTAGGCTTTCCCGAGGATCTGGAAACCGCTGGTGGCATCCTCCTTGTCGTCCTCTCCTACCTGGTCTGGATGTACCTGCAGGGACACCCAAAGGTGGGAGGTGATGAACACGTCTTAGCACAGCTCCAACAGCCCCAACTCTGGTATGCTACTTGAGCAAGCAGAGGACTTGGTGAAAACAGCGGGTCCCAACAATATAGCTAGAGCCCAGGACCGCTCCCTTTTCCCACAAAAAAAGCGTAGGGCCCATAGTGATGTTATGATAACTTGTAATAGGAATAGTTGGCAGAGTTCTCTAAGCAATGGAAGTAGCAGAATCATAACAACTTTGAATCTCGAGTGCTGCACTATGGCTTTGGAGTACATATGGAAGGGTTGAGGGCTTGTTAGCATTATAAACCCATAACCTGTCTTGTTGCTGTTGTTAAGTGCCATCAAGTTGGCTCTGACTCATAGCAACCCTGTCTGGTAAGCATGAACCTCTGACCTTGTGGTTCAAACTAATCTTGCTGTTCAGCATATTAACCCACAGTACCACACCAGGACTCCTTAACCTATCTTGAGTAACATTCATTTAAGACAGTAAAGATGATTTCTAACATACCTTTCATTGGTTAACAATGTCTTTAGCATTTATTTGATAATGAACATTTTAAGATTTAAGTCACTTTGTCTGAAGGAACAGAGTCCTGATTAAGGTCACAAGTAGCAATTAACCACTTCTGGAGCACAAATTAAAAGAGAAACCCCACCTCATTCTAAATACATATTCTATAATTTAGACTAAAATATTTTAAAGTAAATTGCTACTTAATAATTTTAAAATGCTTTATTTTTCCAAAATAAACTTATCTAGAAAGAAACTCATATCACTTATACATAGAAAAGGCACAATAATTACTATAAATAGAAATCACAAGTAATAATAAGAGAAATGCATTAAATCAATTCTAGGTACCATTGCCTAAGTAAGCCTCAAAACTTGAGACTAATCTCTCCTTTAAAAAAATGAAAAAGACTATCTAGTGATGCTATTTACCTTGAACTAATCAAAAAGGGGAAGGAGCTCTGGTAGTGTTACGAATCGGGCTGCTCATCTCATGGTCAGCAGTTCGAAACTACCAGCTGTTCCTCGGGAGAAAGATGAGACTTTCTGCTTCCGTAAAGATTTACAGCCTCGGAAACCCTGTACAGAGCCGCTAAGAGTCGGAAGTGACTCCACCGCACAAGTCAACAACAACAACATCAATCAAAAAGGGGAGAACAGAAGAGGACACAGACACATTATTCCCTTTGACAGCTATGAAGTGTTATTTAATGGCCTGTAAGTGCATTGCAGAGTACTGGTATGGCACTGCCAGTTAATGCATTGGACTGCAAAGTCAGTTTGAACTGCAAGTCCGGTGGTTCAAGCTCACCAGCCACTCCTTGGAAACCCTATACATGATTGCTATGAGTCAGAACTGATTTGATGGCACTTAACAACAACAACAGCAGCAGGTGTATTATAGGTTTTAGGCCCTGCAATTTAAGAAAAAATGGATTCAATTATTTCAAAGTCCCTGACAGGTCTAAATTCTTTGACATACAATTTTTGTTATCCTTTTGCAAAGATGTGAGTGGAAATGTATGTCATCTTGGAAAATAGTACATAGGTCATCAGCATCTTGAGTAAATTAGTGTCTGTAAATACTTAAACTAGTGAAGTATTTATTTTTCTAATGGTCTCATTAATAAATGAGAACATTATAAGCAATTACACTAGTTTTCCTCATAGTACTCATATTATGCATTTATAACATTTATGTTAGAGACTTTTAAGCTGTATTAAAATGTAGGCTCAAGTTTTCTATTCTTAGAAAAGATAGCTCACTAACAGTTAATGTGCTCAGCTGCTAACCAAAAGGCGTTAACCAACCTATAAAGCACAGTTCAACTCTGACACTTACGGAATCACCGTGAGTCAGAACTGATGACAACTTTTAAACATTTTTAAAATGTATTTCAGAGTCTTCAGTTATCTGCTAAGCACTTTTTGTTCTTTTACCTGGCAGTGATGATATAGTAGTATCTGATACTATTTTATTTATTTAATTTTTTTGAGCACAAACAACAAGTTTATTTGGTGGATGCTGCTTGCAAGCATTATCCAAGAGAGAGAATCTGGGAAAGGTGCTGTGACAGCCAAGGAGGCCTTCAGGGCTAGATAACAGTCTCACACAGGAAAGGCACAGGACTCTGGGGACCCAGGAAAGGCTGCCCTCAGCCATTCAGGACCATCCAGACAAGCTCTTCATTGTTAATAAAACCATTGTTCTCCTCGTGCCCAGTCACCAACATCTCTAGTTCTTCCTCTGTCATCTTCTCACCCAGTGTGTCAAGGACATGCCGGATTTCAGCGCCCATGACAGTGCCATCCCCTTCCTTGTCAAACACCCGAAGTCCTTCAACATAGTCCTCATAGGTGCCCTGGTCCTTGTTCTTAGCCACAGTCTGCAGCATGGGCAGGAAATGCTCAAAATCCAGCACCTTCACATTCATCTCATCACTCTTGGGCTTCCCCAGGAAGTTGAGCACCTCAGCATTGGTGAGGTTCTGGCCCAAGGCCCTCATCATGTCCCCACACTGACTGTACAGGATCTTGCAATCACCTGTTCTGTAAAACAGCTGGAAGGTCTCCTTCAACTCTGCTGTCTGGTCTTCAGTGAAGTCACACATCTTGACTGCTCAGGTCTGGGGACCTTTACCTGCAGTAATGGTGATACTATTTTATTTTTGCCATATCTGTACTGATGTCCATTTTCTTTGTGATGTAGTTTTACAGGGTATCTGCATTCTTCTCAATCCACTGCAGAAGGGCATTATCATTTAGGTAACTCCTAGGAGCAAAATATAAAATATGTTCTGGTGCCTTATATCAACGTTGTATACAACTCTGACTTGTACATTTCTAATAATGGAATATGAAGTTTAGGAATAGATATTATTATTATTAGATATGGTTTCTTGCATTTTCCACCATTTGTTTGGAAGCATCCTCAGCTAAACATCTTATTGTTGTTGTTATTGTTATTGATAGGTTCCATTGAGCAAATTCTGACTCAAAACGACTTTATGCACAATGGAGCAAAACAACGCCCAGTACTGTACCAGCTTCACAATTGCTACGTTTCAGCCTATTGTTGATGCCACTGTGCCAATGAGTGTCTTCCTCTTTTTCACTGATCCTCCACCTTATCAAGCATGATAGTCTTTTCTAGAGAGTGGTCCTTTCTAACAACTTGTCCGAAATACAAGAGATGAAGTCTCACCAGCCTTTCTTCTAAGGAACATTCTGGCTGTACTTCTTCCAACACAGATTTATTTGTTCTTCTGGCAATTCATGGTTCTTTCAGTATTCTTCACCAACACCATAATGCAAATACATCTATTCTTCTCCAGTTTTCCTTATTCATAGTCTAACTCTCATATACATTTGAGGCAATTGAAAAGATCCTGGCTTAAGTCAGGTACATCTTAGTTTTCAAAGTGTTATCTTTGCTTTTTAGCAATGTAAAGAGGTCTTTTGCAGAAGATTTTCTAATGTAGTAATCACTTTATTTCATTTGCATTTTATTAATTTGGCTAAATATTTTAAAGGGAAAATCTATTTGAATTTTTTAAAAGAATTATTGAGCAGCCTAGTTAAATTTCTTTCATACATTTGAACAAAAATTGTTGTTACATGCCATCAAGTTGGTTTCAACTCATAATGCCATGTATAGGGTTTCCAAGGAGCAGTGAGTAACTTTGAACCATCAACCTTGCAGTGCAAACCGACCTTGAGATTGAGTGCTTATCCTACAGTGCCATACTAGTACTCCTGAACAAGCATAAAAAGGGTCAAATCTTGGTATTTCTATTAGAGTTGTATTGTTGTCGTTGTTGTCAGGTGCCATCGAGTCAGAACCGACTCATAGCGACCCCATGCACAGCAGAACAAAACAATGTCCAATCTTGGGCCAACCTCACTATTGCTGCCACACTTGAGTCCATCAATGATACCACCTGGCCGATCCATCTCATTGGGGGTCTTCCTCTTTTTCTCCGACACTCCATCTTACCAAGCATGATATCTTTCTCCAGATACTGTTCCCTCCTGACGATATGTCCAAAGTATGAGAGACAAAGTTTAGCCAGCTTGGCCTCCAAGGAGCACTCTGGCTGCACTTCTTCCAAAACAGATCTATTGGTTCTTTTGGCAGTCCATGTGTTAGCAACTGGTAAAGTTTATCTCTTGTTGGAACTTCTAATCCCCATAGTCTTACGCTTCATTTTAATATTTTTTGAAGTTTAAATATCTTGACGAGTCCTGACGTGGTCTTGTAGAATAAACAGCGGACTGCTAACTGGAAGATTGATGGTTCAAACCCACGAACAACTACTTGGAAATCCTATACAGGGTCACCATGAATCAGAATTGACTCGATGGCGCTTAACAACAGCAACACAAATCTTTTGAAGATTTAAACCTTTGAAATTTAATATTGAAACTAGCTTTTGTTTGTCTTTAATATTATAGATCCTACTCCAAGGAGCATGTTTTCCTAGCACTCTAACTAAATATTAATTACTAAGTGTATTGCATCAGAGTGTAAAGGGACAAGATATAATATCACAAATGCAGGCAAAGGTAAAATGAGCAATTCATTGGTGGAGCTTTCTTTAAAGCTTTTCCAGCTCCTGAGTGGCACTTACTTCTGTTTGTTGATAGTCTATGGAGTTGTAGTGGTTACGAATTGGGCTGCTAACCTGAAGGTCGGCAGTTAGAAACTACCAGCGGTTCCATGGAAGAAAGATGAGGTGTTCTGCTCCTGTAAAGATTTATAGCCTCGGAAACCCTGTGCAGGATTACTATGAGTCGGAACCGACTCCATGGTACTTAACAGTAACAATAACATGGAGTCCTGGTGTGGTGCTGCAGGATAATGTACTGAACTGCAAGGTCACTGGTTCAAACCCACCAGCCACTCCTTGGAAACTTTACATAGGGTTGCTAAGAGTCAGAACCAACTCCATGGCACTTAACAACAACAACAAATGCCTCCAAACTTCACTTCTATCCACCAATATTTATACATTCTGAGTCTCACTTTCACATGGACTAGTATGATAGTTTAAACATCTCTGAGGTATTAGCTATTGACAGCTATGAATTTCCTCAAAGGCAGCAGTGTAGTTTGACAACTGTTTTTTATCCAGTCCAGACGAGTGACCAATAGCAAGAATCTTGGCACTAAGGCAAATAAGTGACAAAGAGCTTTTTGTTGTAAATTGTAGGTTGTTTTGGTCCTCTTCAAACCACTCCACGCAAAGGGCTCAGCATAACCCAGATTCTATCTGAGGTAGAATATAATTTTTCATTATATAGTTTTTATTCACTCTGCTAACAAAGCTTTTTCATGCAAAAGAATGTGTTTCTCATTGCGGTGCAGGCATGCCAAGTCTGAAATTTAAAATCCAAAACATACTGTATTATCTGAGAGCAAATAAAGCTTTGGAAAATATTATCTGATGGAAAATTACTAGATTGCTTTATTTTTCTGGTGCCTAAGTATATTTTTCTTTAAATATTTATCAGCTAATCATTTTGAAGCTTTAGAGAAATCAATAATAATTTGGGAAAACTTATGAACTATTACAAACAGTAACAGCAGGGATGATAACCTGGGACATTTATATGCATATCTATTTCACTGACTTTAATGCTGTTACAAATGTTTGATTTTCTAAATCCATATAATTTATTTAGTGTTTTGTTTTACATTGAGATATGCAATGGGTAAAAATTAAAACCACTGTATGATATTAATCTTGTGTCAATTGTTTCACCTTGGCAGCTATGAGATTTGATGTTTGAACCAATGAATTACTGGGTATATATAAAAATTATTTTACATATATGTAGTAACTTTTATTAGTGCACAGTAGTTGTATTTTTAACTTCAGTGGTTCTTATCTTTTACAAGTCCTAAGGTGAAAAGGACTTGTTCTGAGATATAACCAATTCAAACACTCGAGACAGACAGTGGACAGTGTATTGGTTAACAACACGGATTCTACATTCAAACAACTAAACTAGATCCACTATTCACTTATGGGAGTCATTTAATTTCAGCAGCTTTAGTTGTAAAACTAAAATAATAACAGGCCTGCTATGAAAATTAGGTATGTAAAGTTATCTGTGGCATATAGATAACAGGGTTCCTGACACGTAGAAGGTCTACAACTAAGGCTGAATTATATACAAACTGTTAACCACAATGTTGGAGGTTCAAATCCACCAACTGCTCCTTGGAAACCCTATAAGGTTGCTATGAGTCAGATAGAACTCAATGGCACTTAGCAACAACAACAAAAATTTTTAATTTTAGGAAATTAAAATGATCTAGTAGATGCTGGTTTTGTGAATGGGTTAGTGCTTGATAGAATTAATGGTGGTAATTCCAGATTTGCTAACATAAATTTTCTATATATATGTCACAGATATTTTCCCCATGTAACAGCTGGGTGAGTTTGAACCATCAACCTTTCAGTTAGTAGTTTAATGCTAACTTTTGTGTCACCAGGAACCCCTCTAGCTTATAAATGCCACTTCCCTTTCTCAAGGCTCTTAGTCTGTAGATTTCAAAGTAATGCAAAGAGAACTCTGCAATTGAGGATATTTGACCAATAAGGCTCTCCCATTAGAACTTCCCTAAATCAATTTGTAACATTGTTTTAATATAAATCATCCCTGTTGCCATTGCTACAATAGTTATAGCAAAGTTGTAACCAGAAGCTTATTCATCCATTGCAGATATGCCCCTTAAATTTTCCATTTAATAAATGGCACTTAGTTCTCTTTCCCATCTTGCAAGATAAGATGGTGGGTGAAAAGACTAACAAGCCAGCTACCAAGGAGAAGCCTGAAGTCAAGAAAGTAAATCTAAAAAGGTTAACCTCGAAGGCAAAAAAACTCAGGAAGGGGAAATCCTACTGTACCTGAAATCCTGTCTTAATCAGAAGAATTGGGACTTATTCCCAATGAGCCACATATTCCAAAAAGGCCATGTACAAGAGGAAGTAATCCGCTGCTAAATCCATGGATGAAAATAAGGCTCTTGCTATTGCCATAAAGCGAGTTGGTGATGACAAGAATAGTGGTACCCGAGTGGTCAAACTATGCAAAATGCCTATGTATTACCCTACAGGCGATATGCCATGGAAGCTGTTGAGCTACAGAAAAACCCCTTCAGTCAGCATGTCA
This sequence comes from Chrysochloris asiatica, assembly GCF_000296735.1. Lineage (NCBI taxonomy): Eukaryota > Metazoa > Chordata > Mammalia > Afrosoricida > Chrysochloridae > Chrysochloris > Chrysochloris asiatica. The sequence goes on from NW_006408537.1 coordinate 28,291,590, forward strand.
GAAGACTGGGGTCCAGCATCACTCTTGGAACCATTCTGGTCATCCTCACTTGGAGCCATCAAGAGAAGAAAGTGGTTTTCCTGAAGCAACTGGCCAGTGGCTTGCTTCTTGTGACCGGACCACTGTCCCTCAACCTGAAACTTGTCATCACCATCTCCACCAAAATTGGTTTCAGTGGTGTGAAGCTTCCGAAACATCTCACAGATGCTTACTTCAAGAAAAAAGAAGCTGCAGTTGCCCAGATAGCTCTTTGACAATGAGGAAGAGAAATACAAGATTGTAGAGCAGTGCAAGCGGATCAAAAAGCTGTGGATTCACAAAGTACGTCAAAAATCAAAGCCATTCCCTAGCACCAAGGCTACCTGTGTGATGTGCTTGCTTTTACAAATGGAATTTGTCCTTACAAACTGATGTTCTAGATTACTTTCAAAGAGCCTTACTAAATGGCTGATATGTTAAAAATAATATAACAATAATAAATAACACTTAAAAGCTTTCCACTCTAACTACCAATCTATTTTTACCTGAATGCCACAATGGCCATTTGTGGTTGGAGACTCACAGATGCTGTTGAAATTATATGACTCTCAAAAAGCAAAGATTACAAGTAAGTGTATAAATATATATGGAGTGCAAACCACAAGATTGGTAGTTTAAACCCACCAGCTGCTCCTCTGAAACCCTATGCAGGATCAC